>NW_028270144.1:46623583-46926613 GCF_037043375.1 Chiloscyllium plagiosum | reverse complement strand
TGTGGAGAAATAGAAATCATGTACCCTTGATTAAAAAATCTGCCAGTCAGTTCAACACTGATCATAGGGAAATCTTGCAGATGGTTTAATCTGGGTGGAGGGATGAGGTCACATGCAGTCGCTGCAGAACCACTGAGAGTTCCACCTCACCCTCTTAGTGGGAGGCCTATCACAGTAAGTGCCAATGAATGCCCTCGAGCACTGTTGGCTAATCCAAGACTGGCTGATCTCCTCTGCACAGTGCTAGTAGGAGTGGTGGCAACTGCTGGTAATTAACATATCAGAGCTTCAGGATCAGTGAGAGGGGCTCTTGTGACGCAGAGGTAGTGTCCCCATCTCTCTGTCATGGGGCCTGGGTTCTCAACTCACCTGCTCCAGAGGTGCATTATAACATCTCTGAGTGGGTTTATTAGAAAATATCTGAAGTTCAATGAGGGACCAGGTGATAGGCGAATTAGAGTAGGGTGGGGGTACACTCTATTAATGTAGTACTTTATTAAGTATTGAAGCTTTAAGCACAAGGAACAAAAAGCCATTTTTTTTTATTAACAGCACTTGCAAGGAGACTCTACGTTTCTTACCAGGAAACATCAAGACTGGTTTGACAAGACCCACCAAGAGCTGCAAGAACTTCTGAATCATCACCGCAGGATATTCCTAATCTGGGAGAACCACCAAACTTGATGGAAAGGACAGCATGCCCATAGACAAATGAAAACCAAGGTCCAATGAAAATCTGTGACCTAAAAAAACAGATTTGTGGATGGAACGAACACAGGAAATCCAAAATTGCATTGACAGCCATGATGTATGTTGATTCTTCAACTTAGCCAAGCCCACCCACCACCCCAGCAACTATCCATATGGAGAAATATGAATGAAGTGGTACTTATCCATGGCAGAGGGACAGTCAGTGATCATTGCAAGGAGCATTTCAAGGATCTCCTCAACCAAGACTCAGTCCTCAACGTGACATCATAACACACCATGCAACCCATTATCAGCTCACTGCAACCTCTGACATGAAGTTGAAAAGCTACTATACAGCTGAGAGCCAATAAGGCTACTGGTACAGTCTGAATCCCTGCCAAAATACAGTAGAGAAGCACTCAATGTATATATATGTGACCTCATCTCTCTTATCTAGCATGAGAAGAACATGTTAAGATGCTGTAATTTGACCATTCTTTCAGCAAGGTGACCAAAACTGCATTCAAAAATCCAGATGCAGTCTCACCAATCTGCATGATCAAGGCAAGGCATGTTTACTTCTGAACTCAAATTTTCTTACATTTAAGGCTCATTTACATTCCTAATTAGTTGGGACACCTGCATGAGAGGTTTCAATGATTTATGAACAAATATACCATGATCCTTTGGACATCAGCATTTCCCAATTTTAACCTTAAGAAACACTTTTCACCTTGGTTTTTGTTCTCAAAGCCTCTTTCAGTTGCCCTCATAACACAGTTTGAAGAAACATAAGTTTATTCTCAGAGCAGGAGCTGAATATTCACTATTTGAATAAGTGGTGTTAGTCTTAAACTTAATGCCTTATCCCAATTTCTCTCATCCGCCAAAAGCATATAATCTCTGAAGTATATTGTAGAATCTTAGGAAATAATTATTGCCAGTCATTGGACTACTATAAACTATTGTGCTAAACTTACAAACAGCCATTTGCAAAGCAAATATTGTGAGCTGCCATGCTGAATTGGCAAAGTCCTCTGAGAGAAATGTATTACTTTTTCACAAATGTCTGATAAGATATTACTGAAATTTTCTTTCTAACATGGCTTGTTGAAGTTTAATTATAAATAAGACATCATTTGCTTAGCTTTTATAAAGGTATGAAATTTTGGAATAGAAAAGACCTGAAAATATGAATGAAAAAAAGGACTCTCAATTGAACAATAATAATTGAATGTCATGGCTTAATGTACTCCCACAATTCCATTATTGCTTAACCATCATACAGACCTGACTTAAAACTGCAAAATAATGAAACAAAACTTGCAATGATTAATCCCAAAAGAAAAATAAAATCACAATGATTAATTTCATAGTAAAATGACACATAAAAACAAACAGAAGAGACGCACTATGGTGAAAAGACCGGTTCTCAATTCTGTACCTAAGGTCTGGGAACCAGGACAAGTGTGAGTATGGAGGGAACTGGGTGTCCTGTACAGGAGGAAGCCATTCGACCTCTTGTTCCTTTGTTCAGTGGGATAGCAGCTAATAAGACACTCATTACATCCACTTTCCTGTCCTTTCTCCATAACCCTAGATTCTCCTGCTGATCAGGAAGCTATTTATCTCAGCTTTCAATACACTCTACCCCAACATCTCTGTAGCAAGGAGTTCCAAAGACACTCAATCCTCTGACAGAAAAAAAATATTTGTTATCTCAGTCTTAAATTTGTGCAACTTTATTCTGAGACTATGCTCTCCAGAACTAGACTCTCCCATGAAATATTCTCTTAGCATTTATCCTGTCAAGCACCTGAAGAATCCTGTACGCTTCAATGAGATAACCTCTCATTCTTGTGAATTCCAATGAATCACAAAAATGTTAATTTGCAGGTACAACAAGTGATTAATAGATTCCATAAATGGAATGCTATTGTGTTTTGCAAGAGAAGTAGAATATACAGAACAACCTTGGTTATCTGAACATCAATTATCCAAATTTCGGATTATCCGAACATTTTTTCAAGGTCCTGATGCTTGGGTAATCTGTGTTATCCGAACATTTGATTATCTGAACAAAATACTGCCCATCCATGTTGTTCAGATGATCAAGGGTGCCCTGAAAACCTATGAAAGTTTTCCTACAGCTTTGCAGGGTATTGGTGATACTATGTCTGGATCACTGTGTACACCTTAGTTAAGAATGCACGTAATTACTTCAGAAGTAATTCGAAGACAGTTCACTCAATTGATCCCTGGGATGAACAGGTCACCTTTGAGGAGTGGTTGGACAGGCTGCACCTGTATTCATTGAAGTTCTGAAGAAGGATAGGTGATTTTATTGAAACATATAAGATCCTGAGAGGACTTGACAAGGTTGATAATGAAAGGATGTTTCTCCTTTTAGTGAGGAGGAGTAGAACTAGAGACAGAGTTTAAAAATAAGGAGTCTCCTAAATCAGACAGAGATATAGCATAAAGGAAAAGTCAATAAAACTTGCAAATGACATGAACTCACTTTGCATACGTGGGCAGCACGGTGGCACAGTGGTTAGCACTGCTGCCTCACAGCGCCTGAGACCCGGGTTCAATTCCCGCCTCAGGCGACTGACTGTGTGGAGTTTGCACATTCTCCCCGTGTCTGCATGGGTTTCCTCCGGGTGCTCCGGTTTCCTCCCACAGTTCAAAGATGTGCAGGGTCAGGTGAATTGGCCATGCTAAATTGCCTGTAGTGTTAGGTAAGGGGTAAATGTAGGGGCATGGGTGGGTTGCGCTTCGGCGGGTCGGTGTGGACTTGTTGGGCTGAAGGGCCTGTTTCCGCGCTGTAATATAATCTAATATAATATAATCTAATATAATATAAGAAGGTGGTCCAGTGTGACCAGCATTTTCATTTCCAAGGATTAATGTTGTTTTTACTAGCTTATCCTGGTGTGAGACAATTATTTTTTTCCTCCTGACTACAGGAATAGCAAGGAAAAAAGATGACGTATGAGAAGATCAGCTATGATTTTGAAAGACGATGGGGCATGCTATATGGTCCAAATGTCTCTTTCCTATGTTTCTAAGTCCTGCTGTCTGTCTTGTAAAGTTCTCAGCAAGCAAGTGCCTCCATCTGGACAGCCTTCACTTCCCCTTTGCCCAAACACACTCTCCTCCAATTTTTGTTTGGTTTAGCTCAGTTTAGAATATTAACAGGAGAAATCAACTTAAGTCAAATACAAAACTACTTCTTTTGAAATTCAAGGAGTTGTCAATCTTGTGTATGCCTCTTATGTAGAGCTCGGTATCTGAACACATGTCTTTCTCAGCAGGGAATTATTAAATTGGGAGGGTCAAGATAATTCTGAGAAGCTAGCCTTTTAAATGAGATTTGACAAGACACAAGTAGATGCATTTAGGAAGCTTAGGCCATCTTTAAAATTCCATAAACCTAATTGCAAACTTTCAACCCACTGTTCAGGGTACTGAATTTTGACTTCCTACCCAATTAAGATCCCAAGTCCATCTTCCCCTCTGGCTCCCTGGGACTGCAGAGGATTCCATCCAATGACATTGTTTAACTCACACACCTGTCGCCACTTCCTAATGTGGGAATGCCTTGTAATCCTTAAATATAGCTATCTGTAAATTATAAGTAGGAAACAGGTAGAAAACCAGTCACTTTTGTGGTTCTCACTATGATGCCTCTTGGTAGAGCTACAGAACAAATAGTGGTCGCATAGTCCAATATTTAAAAGAAAAGCATGTTTTTTTTTATAGATATTTCAATTAATTTGTTCAGATATGTTATGACATACCTCTGAAGCAGAGGGGACTTGAACCCAGGCCTTCTAGCTCAGAGGTAGGGACACAAGACTTTCCTTTTTGTATAGTGCTATTTATGATTACTGAAGATCTCAAAGCACAACTGCTGATCAAGTACTTTTGAAGTCTAATTATTGTCCTTGTGCAGGCAATTTGCGCAAAGCAAGACCTATAAACAACAATGTGACAACTATCAGATAATCTATATTTTTGATATTGTTTTTCAGTTAAATATTAGCCAGAACCTTATTTTCAAAGCAATGTCATAAGATCTTTTATGTGCAATTGATAGGGCAGAGAGATAGTGGATTTAGATATCATCTGAAAGGTAACACCTCTGACAGTGCAATATTCCCTCATTACTGTAGCAGAGTGTCAGCCTTGAATTTTGTGCTCATGGCCTGGATTGTGACTTGATCCATAATTTTCTGACTCAGAGCCAAGAGTGTTGCCAGCCGATGCAAATAGGATAAGCTTCACACACCAAGTTCAGAATCAGAAACACCTTTTGGAAAATATAGGAAAACACTTTTCACTTACTATCCATCATTTCCTGGTGATTCAGTGTTTTTCCTTCCTATTAGAGCCATAAGTCATTTAGATGTACAGAACGGAAACAGATCCTTCAGTCCAACTCAGCCGTGTCGATCAGATAGCCGAATCTAATCTTGTCCCATTAGCCAGCACTTGGCCCTTATCCATCTAAACCCTTCCTATTCATATAGCCATCCAGACGTCTTTTAAATGTTGTAATTGTTCCAACCTCCACCACTTCCTTCTGGCAGCTCATTCCATACATACACTACCCTCTGTGTGAAAACATTGCCCCTTAGGTCTCTTTTAAATTTTTCCCCTCTCTAGCCTAACTTTATGTGCTCTAGTTCTGGACTCCTCACCCCAGGGAAAAGACCCTGTCTATTTACCCTATCCATGCCCTTAATGATTTCATAAACTTCTATAAGGTCACCCCTCAGCCTCTGACACTCCAGGGAATATTGTCCCAGCCTATTCAGCCTCCATTAAAATCATTTTTAAAATTTTGTTATCTACCTCAAAACAACCTCAGTTCCACTTGACAATTTCAATGGCAATCATATTTAATGATTTAGATTGAATATAAAAGTACAAAGATATGCTGTACTGTGCTCTGTAATTGTTCATACCCTACATGCATTTTATTCACATTTTATGTCCTGTTAGGTAAAGCCATTGGTTGAGTCTGCTTAATCACTGAACATATTTAAAGCATTATTTAGCAATGAATTAGTCTGTAGCTAAGTAGGATTCTTTTAACACCCTGAGTTAAATACCAACAGCTTGGCTGTTTAGTTGGAGTAATTGGAACATTATCAAGAGAAAATTGTTACTTTGGGGCGGCATACCACTGAAAAGATTTTGATCTAGTCTGGGCTCAGTGCAACATAATCTACATAATGCCAAACATCATGTCCTTCAGATAGCCTGACTAATTAAATCTATGCTGCAGATGTACATAAAAAGTGAAAGCATTTTGATAATGAATAGGGAAGATCAGACAACTGATGTCCGTGCTTCAGAACTCCAACTAGTTTATGTATTTAAAACACTTAAATAAAAGTGCTTGTCAGCAAGGCAGAGTTCAGTTTGCATTCAACTCAATTTTATTAACTTGTTTTTTTATTCAAAACACCATGTGAGCATTTCCCAAATTCCTGTAATATCTACTTTCTATTTTGCTCTATTCATCTGAGAAAAGACATTATCTGTGGGTATAATCCACGTGTTTCAGCTGGCTTTCATGCAAGGACGTGGATCCCACAGGTCAGGGTGGATCTTACAACGTAGAACACAGAACACAGAACATTACAGTGCAGTGCAGTACAGGCCCTTCAGCCCTCGATGTTGCACCGACCTGTGGAACCAATCTGAAGCCCATCTAACCTACACTATTCCATTTTCATCCATATGCCTATCCAATAACCATTCAAATGCCTTAAAGTTGGAAAGTCTATTACTGCTGCAGACAGTGCATTCCACATCCCCACTACTCTTTGAGTAAAGAATCTACCTCTGATATCTGTCCTATATCTTGCACCCCCCAATTTAAAGCTATGTCCCCTCATGCTAGCCAACACCATCTGAGGAAAAAGGCTCTCACTATCCAACCTATCTAATCCTCTGATTATCTTTATATGACTCAATAAAGTCACTTCTTAATCATCTTCTCTCTAATGAAAACAGTCTTAAGTCCCTCAACTTTTCCTCATAAGACCTTCCCTTTATACCAGGCAATATCCTAGTAAATCTCCTCTGAACTCTTTTCAAAACTTCCACATCCTTTCAAAAATGCAGTGACCAGACCTGTACGCAATGCTCCAAATGTGGTCGCACCAGCATTTTGTATAGCTGCAGCATGACCTCATGGTCCTGAAACTCAATCACTCTACCAATAAAAGCGAACACACCATCAGCCTTCTTAACTACCCTATCAACCTGGGTGGCAACTTTCGAGGATCTAAGTGCCTGGACACAGAAATCTCTCTGCTCACCTAGACTACCAAGAATCTTACCAGTAGCCCACTACTCTACATTCCTGTTAGTCCTTCTAAAGTGAATCACTTCATACTTTTTACACATTAAACTCCATTTCACACCTCTCTGTCCAGCTCTGCAGCTTATCTATGCCCCTCTGCAACCTACAACATCCTTCGTCACTATCCGCACTCTACCGACCTTCGTGCCATCTGCAAATTTACTAACCTATCCTTCTCTGCCCTTATCCAGGTCATTTATAAAAATGACAAACAACAGGAGACCCAAAACAGATCCTTGCAGTACCCCACGAGTAACTGAACTCTCGGATGAACATTTCCCATCAACCACCACCCTCTGTTTTCTTTCAGCTAACCAATTTCTGATCCAAACCGCAAAATCACCCTCAATCCCATGCCTCCATATTTTAAGCAATAGCCTACTATGGGGAACCTTATCAAACACATTTACTGAAATTCATACACAACACATCAACTGCTTTACCCTCATCCACCTGTTTGGTCACCTTCTAAAAGAACTTAAGGTTTGTGAGGCACGGCCAAACCTTCACAAAACCATTTAAACTATCCCTAATCAACTTAGACTTTTCTAGACGATTATAAATCCTATCTCTTATAACCTTTTCCAACATTTTACCCACAACTGAAGTAAAGCTCACTGGTCTATAATTTCCAGGGTTGTCTCTATCCCCTTAGTGAACTAGGGAACAACATTTGCTATCCTCCAATCTTCTGGCACTATTAATGTAGTTAATGACGACATAAAGATCAAAGCCAAAGGTTCGGCAATCTCTTCCCTGACTTCCCAGACAATCCTAGGATACATCCCATCCAATCCAGGGGACTTCTCTATTTCACACTTTCCAGAACTGCTAACACTTTCTCCTTATGCACCTCAATCCCATCTAGTCTAGTAGCCTGTATCTCAGTATTCTCTTCGACAACATTGTCTTTTTCTAGTGTGAATACTGATGAAAAGTATTCATTTAGCACTTTCCCTTGCTCCTCTGACTCCACGCCCATCTTACCACTACTATCCTTAACTGGCCCTAATTTTACTCTAGTCATTGCTTTATTCCTGATATACCTGTAGAAAGCTTCAGGGTTTTCCTTGATCCTATCCGCCAACAACTTCTCATGTCCCCTCCTGGCTCTTCTTAGATCTCTCTTTTGGTCTTTCCTGGCTAACTTATAACTCTCAAGCACCCTAATTAAGCCATCACATCTCATCCTAACATAAGCCTTCTTCTTTCTATTGGCAAGCGATTCAACCTCCTTTAGTAAATCATGACTCCCACGGTTGACAACTTCCTCCCTGCTTGACCGGTACATACTTATCAAGGACCCGCAGTAGCTGGTCCTGGAATAAGGTCCACACTTCAACGGTGCCTATTCCCTGCAGTTTCCTTCCCCATCCTATGCATCCTAAATCTTGTCTAAACATGTCACAATTGCTTTTACCCCAGCTATAATTCTTGCCCTGTGGTATATACATATCCCTTTCCATCACTAAAGTGAACATAATTGAACTGTGGTCACTACCACCAAAGTGTTCACCGACCACAAAATCTAACACCTGGCCAGGTTCATTCCCCAGTATCAAATCTAATGTGGCCTCGTCCTTTGTTGGCCTGTCTATATACTCTGTCAGGAAACCCTCCTGCACACATTGGTCAAAAACTGCCTCATCTAAAGTACTTGAACTATAGTATTCCCAGTCAATATTTGGAAAGTTAAAGGCCCCCATAACAACTCCCCTGTCACTGTCACTCCTATCAAGGATCACCTTTGCTATCGTAGCCTCTACATCTCTGGAACTATTTAGAGGCCTATAGAAAACTTCCAACAGGGTAAGCTCTTCTTTCCCATTTCTAATCTCAGCCCATATTACCTCAGTAGATGAGTCCTCAAACATACATGAATTGCTGGACATCGGAGTGCGTCTCGGAAAATTAACAAACAGTGAAATTCATAACTGATCTTGGAGGAACTGTTGGGTGAAGTTCACAGCACAGAATCAGATAAGTGTATTTTATTTTAAGTGTGGCCTAGAGAAAGTTTGCAGTAGTGAGTAGAGTGGGTTCTTTCTTGATTATATGTTTTTGAAGATGTGTCTCTTGATTAAACTGAAAATAAAAGCCATAAATATTAATTTAACCTGTAGATTGTGAAGGAGCAAAAACGGCCTTTGGTAGAGTGATATGTGCTTCTTGTCAGATGTGGGAATTTAAAGAGAGTTGAAGGATTACTGCGGATTATATCTGCCATAAATGCTGTTGGTTGAGAATCTTATCAGATCGAATGGATCAGTTGGAGAGATAGCTAGAAGCAAAGAGGAATTTGCAACAGCAACAGTATGTGATGGATTGCAGTTGTAGGAAGGGGGGAAATTTCAGATAGAGTCACATAGATGGGTTAACTCTAGGAAAACAGGTATGCGGTTTTGGAAAATGTAGGGGGTGATAGATTCTCAGGAGAACGTAGCATGAACAGCTAAGTTTCTGGTTCTGAGGCTGGCTGTAATGCAACGAGGGGTACGCCGGGTTCCAAGAGATCCATTCTATTAGGGGATTCGCCAGTCCGAGGTACGGACATATGTTTCCGTGGTCAGCAGCGAAAAATCAGAATGGTGTGTGGCTTCCCTGGTGCCAGGATTAAGGATGTCTCAGAGATGGTGCAGAATGTTCTCACTGGTAAGAGGGGCCAACAAGAGGTCAGTGTCCACATTGGAACCAATGGCATAGGAAGGGAAAAGGTTGAGATTCTAAAAGGAGATTACAGAGTTAGGCAGGAATTTAAAAAGGAGGTCCTCGAGAGTTGTAATATCTGAATTACTCCCGGTGCTATGAGCTAGTGAGGGCAGGAATAGGAGGATAGCGCAGATGAAGGCATGGCTGAGGAGCTGGTGTATGGGAGAAGGATTCACATTTTTGGATCATTGGAATCTCTTTTGGGATAGAAATGACTTGTACAAGAAGGATGGATCGCACCTAAATTGGAAAGGGACTAATACAGTGGCAAGGAAATTTGCTAGAGCTGCTCAGGATGATTTAAACTAGTAAGGTGAGGTGGGGGGGTGTGGAACCCAGGGAGATAGTGAGGAAAGAAATAAATCTGAGACTGGTACAGTTGAGAACAGAAGCAAGTCAAACAGTCAGGGTAGGCAGGGACAAGATAGGATTAATAAATTAAACTGCACTTATTTCAATGCAAGGGGCCTAACAGGGAAGGCAGATGAACTCAGGGCATGGTTAGGAACATTGGACTGGGATATCATGGTAATTACAGAAACACAGCTCAGGGATGGGCAGGATTGGCAGCTGAATGTTTCAGAATACAAATGCTACAGGAAGGATAGAATGGAAGAGAGGAGGGGGAGTGACACTTTTGATAAGGGCTAGCATTACAGCTGTGCTGAGGGAGGATATTCCTGGAAATACATCCAGGGAAATTATTTGGGTGGAACTGAGAAATAAGAAAGGGATGATCACCTTATTGGGTTTATATTATAGACCTGCAAATAGTCAGAGGGAAATTGAGAAACAAATTTGGAAGGAGATCTCAGCTATCTGTAAGAATAATAGGGTGGTGATGGTAGGGGATTTTAACTTTCCAAACATAGACTGGGACTGCCATAGTGTTAAGGGTTAAAATGAAGAAAATTTAAGTGTGTACAAGAAAATTATCTGATTCAGTATGTGGATGTACCTACGAGAGAAGGAACAAAACTTGACCGACTCTTGGGAAATAAGGCAGAGCAGGTGACTTGAGGTGTCAGTGAGGAGAACTTTGGGGCCAGGGACCATAATTCTATTAGATTTTAAATAATGATGGAAAAGGATAGACCAGATCTAAAAGTTGAAGTTCTAAATTGGAGAAAGGCCAATTTTGACAGTATCAGGCAAGAACTTTCGAAAGCTGACGGGGGGCAGATATTTTCAGGTAAAGGGACAGCTGGAAAATGGGAAGCCTTCAGAAATGAGATAGAGACTCTAGAAAAAGTATATTCCTGTTAGGGTGAAAGGGAAGGTTGATAGGTATAGGGAATGCTGGATGACAAAAGAAATGGAGGGTTTGGTTCAGAAAAAGAAGGAAGCATATGTAAGGTACAGACAGGATAGATCGAGTGAATCTTTAGAGTATCAAGGCAGTAGGAGTATACTTAAGAGGGAAATCAGGAGGGCAAAAAGGGGACAAGAGATAGCTTTGTCAAATAGAATTAAGGAGAAACCAAAGGGTTTTTACAAATACATTAAGGACAAACGGGTAACTAGGGAGAGAATAGGGCCCCTCAAAGATCAGCAAGGTGGCCTTTTTGTGGAGCCGCAGAAAATGGGGGAGATACTAAATGTGTATTTTGCATCAGTATTTACTGTGGAAAAGGATATGGAAGATATAGACTATAGGGAAATAGATGGTGACACCTTGCAAAACATCCATATTGCAGAGGAGAAAGTGCTGGATGACATGAAATGCATAAAGGTGGATAAATCCCCAGAACCTGATCAGGTGTATCCTAGAACTCTGTGGGAAGCTAGAGAAGTGATTGCTGGGCCTCTTGCTGAGATATTTGTATCATCGATAGTCACAGGTGAGGTGCCGGAAGACTGGAGGTTGGCTAACATGGTGCCACTGTTAAAGAAAGGTGGTAAGGACAAAACAGGGAACTATAGACCAGTGAGCCTGACGTCAGTGGTGGGCAAGTTGTTGGAGGAAATCCTGAGGGACAGGATATACATGTATTTTGAAAGGCAAGGACTGATTAGGGATAGTCAACATGGCTTTGTGTCTGGGAAATCATGTTTCACAAACTTGATTGAGTTTTTTGAAGAAATAACAAAGAGGCCTCATGACGGCAGAACAGTAGATGTGATCTATATGGACTTCAGTAAGGCGTTCAACAAGATTCCCCATGGGAGACTGATTAGCAAGGTTAGATCTCACTGAATACAAGGAGAACTAGCCATTTGGATACAGAACTGGCTCAAAGGTAGAAGACAGAGGGTGGTGGTGGAGGATTGTTTCTCAGACTGGAGGCTTGTGACCAGTGGAGTGCCACAAGGAACGATGCTGGGTCCTCTACTTTTCGTCATTTATATCAATGATTTGGATGTGAGCATAGGAGGTATATTTAGTAAGTTTGCAGATGACACCAAAATTGGAGGTGTAGTGGACAGCGAAGAGGGTTACCTCAAATTATAACAGGATCTTGACCAGATGGGCAAATGGGCTGGGAAGTGTCAGATGGAGTTTAATTCAGATAAATGTGAGGTGCTGCATTTTGGGAAAGCAAATCTTAGCAGGACTTATACATGTAGTGTTAAGGTCCTAGGGAGTGTTGCTGAACAAAGAGACCTTGGCGTGCAGATTCATAGCTCCTTGAAAGTGGAGTCGCATGTAGATAGGTTAGTGAAGACGGCGCTTGGTATGCTTTCTTTTAGTGGTCAGAGTATTGAGTACAGGAGTTGGGAGGTCATACTGCGGCTGCACAGGACTTTGGTTAGGCCACTGTTGGAATATTGCGTGTAATTCTAGTCTCCTTCCTATCGGAAAGATGTTGTGAAACTTGAAAAGGTTCAGAAAAGATTTACAAGGATGTTGCCAGGGTTGGATGATTTGAGCTATAGGGAGAGGCTGAACAGGCTGGATCTGTTTTCCCTGGAATGTTGGTGGCTGAGGGGTGACCTTATAGAGGTTTACAAAATTGAGGGGCATGGATAGGATAAATAGACAAAGTCTTTTCCCTGGGGTCGGGGAGTCCAGAACTACAGGGCATAGGTTTAGGGTGAGAGGGGAAACAAACAAAACAGACCTAAGGGGCAACTTTTTCACACAGAGGGTGGTACGGGTATGGAATGAGCTGTCAGAGGAAGTGGTGGAGGCTGGTACAATTGCAACATTTAAGAGGCATTTGGATGGGTATATGAATAGGAAGAGTTTGGAGGGATATGGGCCGGGTGCTGGCAGGTGGGACTAGATTGGGTTGGGATATCTGGTCGGCATGGATGGGTTGGACTGAATGGTCTGTTTCCATGCTGTACATCTCTGTGACTCTACGACTCTAACTGTAATACTGTCCTTGACTAAGTGCGCCACACCTCTCCCCACTTTACCATTTTCTCTGTTCTTACTGAAACATCTAAATCCCGATACCTGCAATAACGATTCCTGTCCCTGCTCTACCTATGTCTTTGAAATGGCCACAACATCAAAACCCCAGGTACCAACCCATGCTGCAAGTTTACCCACCTTATTAGGTGGCCGTTGGAGTACTTTTGAGTAGATTTTTTATCTCGCAAAAATATACATCATTCATAAAAAAATCTTTATCTTCACAGAATCCCTCCCATGTGGAAACAGGCCCTTCGGCCCAACAAGTCTACACCTACCCTCTGAAGGTTATCCCACCCAAACCCATTCTCCCACCCTATTACTCGACATTTACCCCTGACTCATACAGCTAACCTACACAACCCTGAACACTATGGGAAACATAGCATGGCCAATTCACCTAACCTGCATATCTTTGGATTTTGGGAGGAATCTGGAGCACCTGGAAGAAACCCACATAGACACGAGGAGAATGTGAAAACTCCACACAGACAGTTGCCCAAGTCCAGAATCGAACCCAGTTCCCTGGTGCTGTGAGGTAGCAGTGCTAATCACTGAGCCACTGTGCTGCCCTGAATTGACCTTCACAGGTACTAAAGCAATTCTTTCCAATCATTGCTTGGCAAGAATAACAAACATTGGAATTTGACATTCTCTGCAATTCAAAACCCAAAACATTTCTTACTCATGCAGGACACCATTTACATACATTGAGGCAATGAGAGGGTCTTATAACTGAACAGACCTTCATTATACTTCAGCAAAAAGACCTTCTCTGGTGCTTTCTCCCCACTGCACCTTGGTGGCAGCTGCCCCAATCTTTAGCGCCTCCATTAGCACCTTGGAATATGCCAGTCCACAACACTCAGTCAAAGTTAAATATTTGCACTGGAAGACCAACAAGTTTCAGGCAGACCAAAGAGCATTTTTCACCGAGTTAATGGTCATCCAGGTGCATTCAATGTTTGCCTCTGTGTGTCCCCCCCGGGGAATTGCCCTTAGAGCAAAGAGTGCTGTACCACAGAGCAACTCAAGACAAACCTCAACGAAAATCACTGCATCTCTCTCCAAATCTTCTTTGCAAAGGCACATTCCAGAAAGAGATGTGCGACGGTCTCTTCACCAGCACGGCCACTTTGTGGGCAGTGTGTGCTGGTAATCAGAGACCGTATGAAGGATCTGGTGGATAGTACCCTTTTCACCACCAGCCAAGTTACATCTTGGTGACTGTTGGAAAGTTGTGGCGATGAAGCAATCTGTCAAATGGTGTTGACAGTCTGGCCGGGGAACCACGTTACAGGATCCACTTTGTACTTATCTTGCGGGTCTTGAGGGTGCTGAGTGCTGATCACTTTCTGATGTATTTGTGGTCAAAGGCATTTTTCTTTGAAAATTTTGCATGAAGGATATGTGATATAGAATGGTCCAGCTACTTGAAGCATTCTGCAGCACTAAGGTCAGACCCATTCTTCACCACACCAGGGACAGGAAGAACCTCAATAGCTAGTGCCACTTGGGAGATGGCCTACGCACAGTTTAATACAACCAGATGCAAAGGTGGCCATCAAGATGAGGGCAGCATTGGGCATGTCTCTCCCCCCTTATCCAGAGCTTTCTCTACAGAGTACCTACAGACATGGTCTATCTTTGTCCTTCAGATGAGGTGGAAGATGACTCGGGTGACTGCAAAGGCACAAATTTGGGGAATGGGCCAGAACCGCACCATGTGCAGCAACACTGACAGTACATCACACCTGATGACCAAGGTTTTATTTGTGATGGAGAGGAAGTTGCCATGTGGTCTTCTGCTATGAGTCTTTGCAGGCAGGATAGCTTCCAGGTGCGTCCAGCTTCTTATCCTCTCACATCCCAGACTTCCCTGAATGTTCTGTGGCCTTTGGCCAATGAGGTCATGAGCTGGGTTTGAAGCATGCGAAGGTGTCACACCAACAGTGTTCACTGTTGCCATGCAGGTAGGTGTAAAGCACGTAGCCTTGAGCGTGCTCGAAGTCTATGGAAGTCAACATATCTGTTGTAACTGATTCCCTGAACTTTTATGATCTCTTTGACCTTCTTTTCCATTGTTATCTGAGAGTGATAGATACTGGTTGCCGTTTAATTTAGTTTGGCCAATTTTCTATCAGTCTCAATTTCTCCAGCTCTTGATCAATTTAGAAAGTCCAGTTTTGGACCCTTGGTTGCTTGATATCATGAGATGCTCATATGGTTTGTAACAAAGAATATTTTGTTAATTAAATCGAATTGAATGATAAACCGAATTCTGTGTTCCTCAACAACAACAGTAAATGTTGAAGTGCCTAAAACATAGACAACACAACCAAATGCTTATTTCTTTATCCTGTCTGAATATGAATGAGCCTTATAATTAGTCCCTAGGGAAACATACAAGAGGATCTCTACAAACTGCATGATTAAGAGAGTTCAAGACCATCATCAGATACACAAATCTATTTTAATTTTGAGTTCAGTATAGCTCTTTGAGAGAACAAAGCATGTGCATCCCGGAAGGGAAGCAGAAGTACTGAGAAGTTACTTGAAATCTAAAATAACAAACAAGTTCTTCTTGAGTACTGCAATATAAATGTTTGCATCAAAATTTACGAAGAAAATAATTTCATTCCAAGAGCCTGGTAATGGAAAGTTACTGACTCTGACAGCTCAGCTTTTGTAATGTCAAAATCAACTTTGAGTGAATCAATTGCTTCTTTGGTTTATTTATTCAAAAGCTTCTTCCATCATGGTTCTTTTTTCTCCACCCAAGTAACAATGTACTTAAAAACATAGAAGTTTCTAAACAGAAAAGATTAATGACCATTTAGGTCATCTTATGATCTCATGATACAATAAAGAAGTTGCTGATTAATCATGGTAATCAATCTCTCTCAATTAGTTCACAAGAGATATTGACACAAGACAAGGTAAACTCTCACTGGTGAGCAGCTTCCAAAGCTGTTGGGACAAAGTCACCTGTTTGTCCCACGTGTGCCTCTTGCATGATATACAATATCACAAATTACTCAATTAGTAAACAGGACCCAGGACAGAGGGGCCATGGCCCTAGTGGGCACACTGTGCTCAAATGAAGGTCAGTGCCACTGAAACATGGTTAAAAGCCAATTGCTCTGTGATTTTTATCCCTGCTCCTGAATGTAAAATTTTATTTTCTGAGATAAATCTACCTAACTTGCATTGAATCATTACTTCAACTATCTTACTGGAAGCCTGTAACACATTTACCATGTACACATGATCAATTTTGAGTTTTCTTTCCTGCAAGCATGATCTGTGGAGTTGAAATCTTGGATATGGTGAAGCAACTCATCATTGTCTATATTAGTTACTCCCTTTACATTTCCAGACATGACAATCACATCACCTTTAAAATGATATTTTCAAAAGAAAATATGTTGAAGGACCAAACAAACTGAAAGCCTAACAATTATATGTTAATCCAGGCAACGCTCATATAAATCAGTGCATGAAACAAGTTTTTGAAGAATTTCATTAACTTTGTTTTATTTTGGTTCTAGAGGAAACCAGTTGAGTTTTATTGCTCTCAATCTCTTGCTACTGAAGTAGAAAAATGTGCCTTACTGTATTTCCAAAGATTGAAGCTGTAGTTTTTGGTATCACAATTCATTTAGCTTAATTCATGAATTAACCTCTTTCAGTATATTTCCTAAAACAGAGAACCAGATGCACACACTATTGGTGATTAGATGCTCATCACCTTCTCACAGTAACACATAGATCATTAAGGCAGTGTACTTGATTCATTCAAGCACATTGCAGGTTTTGTCAAGAGTGCTGTTTTCTTTTGTTTATGATGCTATTTCTGACAGAACCTAATCCCAACCTTACAGATAGACAATGATAAAATCTTTCGGGACTCTTGCTGACAATATTAAAGAGCGAACAGCAAAACTGCATCATCTGAAGAATTGAAAAAAAAAGGATGAATTTTCAGAGTCTCTGCTCTTAGCACGATTGTCACTAAAAAGTTATTCCCAGTCATAATTTTGCTGAGACATTTTGATTCAAATATTGTCTTCCCATTGTTTTCCGTGTCAAAAATTCAAAATTTTGGCTTTGGTAATCACTTACAGCTTTTATAATGTCAGTTCAGCAGCGGCAAACAAATGAATCAGGAATCAGGATTTACAAACATATAGCTTAGAACATATTTCCATGATAGACAGCTCCAGAGTTGTAGGAAGTATCAATTTGCCTAGTGAATTATGTTTGACAGGTAACAGAAAATATTTCAGACGCAAAGTTAGCCACTTGTGTAAAGCTTTCCTGTGTGAAATGCTGTCATTTGTACATAGGTTTAAACAGAATCCCTACAGTGTGGAAACAGGCCCAACAAGTCCACACTGACCCTGTGAAGAGTTACCCACTCAGACCCATTCCCCTACACAATATTTACCCCTAACTGATGCACTTAACCTATACATCAATGAACACTATGGGCAATTTAGCATGGCCAATTCACCTGACCTGCACATCTTTGGATTGTGGGAGAAAAACCAGAGCACGCAGAGGAAACTCATGCAGACATGTGGAGAATGTGCAAACTCCACACTGACAGTCACCCAGAGCTGGAATTGAACCTGGGTCCCTGGCGCTGTGAGACACAGTGCTAACCACAGTGCTGCCCTCAAGGTAATCAGCATTCTGTTATTTCTATTCAGAAGAAAAACTGCTGAGTGGACAATAATTTTCTGAAACATAAGTTGAGGTATTAGAAATGTTCTGTCATTTCTCTTGCAGTGAAATTTCTCCAACTACTTCCTTGAAAACAATGTAAATTTTAACTCACTTTGCCATACACTTATTCATTCCATTATTGTCTGTAACTGTGTTCTTTTGTTTGTAAATAAATTATCCAATTCAACCAATAATATTATGCAATTTTCACTACATATTACCTCATTGAGATGTAGCCTGAGACAAGCTAACAAGTGAGGGTTGGTTATATATGGAAGGTGAGGACCTTTACACCTGCCTGTCTGGGCAACACCTACAATCAACCCCACGAAACTTGCTTATAAGGCATGCAATTTAATACCCACTAACCAACCCTCAAATTCACCATCTTTCCCCTCCAAAGTCTTACACTCTCACATATTCTATGCTCCGATCTCTGGTTTCTCACCACCATTCCACATCCACACCATATCTCCATTGCACCACACCACCCCCACTTCACAACTGATTTACAACTCCTTTCCAATGTAGCCTGAATCACCCAACCTCCAGCCCATCAGTCCAGCTTCCTCACTCAAACTCCCAGGTTGACAACATCCTCATGGATCTCAATTTCCACCCAGTTGCCCCTACTCCTGACACTCCCCCACAAAAACTCCTTTAAGAGATTCACATTTTAAAGCTTTTAAATGTTGCCTATTAGTAGCAATGTACTTAAATTTAAAGAAAAGGACATTTGAAATCTTAAAGTCTCTCCAGAAGCCCATAAACAAGGTCAATTAGTGCAAGCCCATTGGTAACCAAAGGTGCAACAGCAGGAGATGTAAGAGTGGAAATAGACCATGAACAGTGGGCAAAAAGGGCTTAATGGGAATGCACAGAATGCAATTGAGAAAAACAACAACAGAGAAAGTAAAGTTCAAGGTGTAACATTATAGGAAAAGCAAATAAGTGACGGGTGAGTAATTGTTTTTTCCTTCTCTCTGCAAGTTAGTACATTCTTTTAGACTGTGAGCTGAGAAATTAAAGCAAAATGTGAATTAATAAGGAGCATGAGCACAGACTTGATGTGTGCATCAATATTATTACTTAAAACAAAATAATGTGGGCATTGTGAAAAATCAAGTTTTTGTTTAGATTAAGATTGAGAACTGTTATTTACAATTCTTGCTTCAATTGGGAGCTTTATTCCTTGGGAGAACAAATTGGATAGCAAGTATCTCAGCTCCTTGAGTTCAGTCTTAGTGTGTTTGTCGTGCAAATGATATGAATGAGGAGAAAAGAAAAGAGACTGGATCGTTCATTCCAGGACGTGCCAACTACTCTTAGACAAACAGTGTTCAGGTTGGAGAGTATAATGACAGTACAGCCTTGGCCCAAAAACGAACAAAAAAACTAAACTCCAGAGGTGACATGAGAGGGCCAACCCAATTGAGTCTAGTATCAAGGAGCCCGAGCAAAACTGGAGTCAATGGGAATCAGGGCAAAGTTCTTCACTGGTTGGAGTCATACCTGACATAATGGAAGATTGTTGTGGTTGAAAATCAGTGATCCCAGTTCCAGGAAGTCTCTGCAGGAGTTCCTCAGCATAACATTCTTGGCCCAAACATCTTCAATTGCCTCATGAACGACTTTTCATGCATTATAAGACCAAATGTTAGGATGTTCACTGATGATTGCACAATGTTCAGCACCATTTTTGACTCCTCAGATACTGAAACAGTCCATACCCACATGTAACAAGACCTGGACAATAGCCAGTTTTAAGCTGACAAGTGGCAAGAACATTACTTATCTCATAACAGTATTTTGAATACAGAAAAAAATTACAAAATTTGGAGGTGCAGTAAAATATAAGGATCAAACCAATCAGCTACAACAGAAATAGGTGGCTAGTAGAATGGGTATATAAGTGATGGATGGAATCTAGTTTTATATAGAGAAGCATAAGGTAAAGCTTTCTGTCATGAGGAAGAGAAAATATGGATTAATTGTTTAAAGGCAGAGTTCTAAATTGTGTCTAGGAACAGAGGGACCTTGGGGTTCATGTGCAAAGAACTTTGAAACTAAATAGCAAGTGATTTGGAATTTTGGGCTTCATAATCAGAAGTAATAAGTTCAGAAAAGGTTAGGTTATGCTGAAATGTAATCAAGCACAAGTTAAATCTCAAATAAGTGTTCACTAAACAACTTCTATGTTACAGCTGGTCAAAACCCCAGAAAAACAAGACAAGATTTTTATTCAGCCTATCCCAGCACTCAAATGCTTCTCAAACTCAGCTCAACTTCATCCCACCCCGCGCTAAAAATACTGCAGACAGCAACCCTCTTAAAGGTGATGTGAATGCCGAGTCAGAAGATTTCCTAAACTGTCTTTCTCACCTGCATCCTGGCACCTTTCCCTACCACCGCAGGAATTGAAAAACCTGCGCCCACACCTCCTCCCTCACCTCCATCTAAGGCCCTAAAGGAGCCTTCCACATCCATCAAAGTTTTACCTGCACATCCACCAATATCATTTATTGTATCCGTTGCTCCCGATGCGGTTTCCTCTACATTGGGGAGACGGGACGCCTCCTAGCAGAGCGCTTTAGGGAACATCTCCAGGACACCCACACCAATCTACCACACCGCCCTGTGGCCCAACATGTCAACTCTCCCTCCCACTCTGCCGAGGACATGGAGGTCCTGGGCCTCCTTCACCGCCGCTCCCTCACCACCAGACCGCCTGGAGGAAGAACGCCTCATCTTCCGCCTCGGAACACTTCAACCCCAGAGCATCAATGTGGACTTCAACAGTTTCCTCATTTCCCCTTTCCCTACCTCACCCTAGTTCCAAACTTCCAGCTCAGCACTATCCCCATGACTTGTCCTACCTGCCTATCTTCTTTTCCATCTATCCACTCCCCCCTCCCCCCACCAACCTATCACCTTCATCCCCTCCCCCACTCACTTATTGTACTCTATGCTACTTTCTCCCAACCCCCACCCTCCTCACACTTATCTCTCCACGCTTCAGGCTCTCTGCCTGTATTCCTGATGAAGGGCTTTTGCCCGAAACGTCGATTTTACTGCTCCTCGGATGCTGCCTGAACTGCTGTGCTCTTCCGGCACCACTAATCCAGAATCTGGTTCCCAGCATCTGCAGTCATTGTTTTTACCCAATAAAAATGGTGCACCATTACTCAATGATTTGTTGATAGTGCAAGCTATTCTCGGGGATGAGATGGCTTCCAACCAATGCAAAGGCAAATACAATTGGTGTTGTAAGTTTATCTGAAATCAAAATACCTTAATCCTTTGTGTTGGTTCAGATGAGTCTGAACGAATTTCATTTTAATTTAATTAGTACAATTTTCCCCTCACTGAAAGTGACAAAAGAGTGGTGAGAAGGGGAAATATTTAGACAAGTTGAGCCTGTAAATTTACTAACTCTCTTTTCAGCATCTCACCAATAATGTGCAAGGCAAGGGGGGGGGGGGGGGGGGGGGGGGGCGGCATTGTGGACTTCCTCAATTCACCAGCAATTAAGACCTTCAAGTGAAAGATTCATGATCAGTTAAGGGCTTTATACTGCTGCTTACTAGATTACCTGCTTTCCTGATTGGTTTCCCACAGCAATATTAATGTAGCAATGTTGGAATTATTCAATGCTTGTTTGGCAATCTCACCTTTTGGGAAAAGATATCCAACCAAATATTTCTACACTTATTTTTGTCAAAATATAGATCTAATGGAAATAATATGAAGAATAAAAGGGTAAGCCTTATATCCTAATTAATTCCCTATATTCCTACTAAAAGCCATTTCGTCCAAGACCACATCATATGCACGATGTGAAATAGCATAGATTATCTTCATTAAACTTCAAATAAACCAAATGGACTGAAATGCTGAAAGTTAATATTGCAAGAAATCATCATATTATGCGTGTTTGATTTGACTTATATAAATCAACATTTTTCATTCATGTACTGTGCAAAAGCAATTAATGGCAAAAGAATCTTGCAGTGATTGTGCGAATAATCATGCTACTTTGGACTTGCTTCGTTACAATAGGTAATGAGAGGAACAGCTCCTGAGAGTGCATACTCGGCAAGTGACAACTTTGTTACACCTTTTCTATTACCATCTTTTGTAATGACTTCTGCTCAAATTTTGGGCATTTGGAAGTCAATGATTAACAGCAGTATTCTGTTGCATTAACCTTTAACAGATAGACCATCTTCTCTCCATGCACCATTCCCTCACCAATTACCCACAACCCCCATACGCTTTGCAGTATTACACGTAAAAGTGACCATGACAAGGGAGTGTGTGCCTCAATCACATAATCCTGTTGGAAACAAGTGATCTTAGTAGAGGGAATAACACAGTCAGCTAGGCAGATCCTAATAGTTGGTGTAGGGGCACAGGAAGAGTTTAGGAGCATCAATGATGGTGGTGCTGGGCAGAGCTTGGAATAAGGGGTTTTGATTAACAGGGTGTTACCAATTATCATGGCCAAGGGTCTGAGGGACTCACTGTGCTCAGGTCTCAGTAAAGGTTTTAGTGATTGGGCTAGAATTGAAGAGCTGAAAATGTGTTGCTGGAAAAGGAATGAAGAAGGACCCACGTTTCGGGGCTCATGCCTGAAACGTCGATTCTCCTGCTCCTTGGATGCTACCTGACCTGCTGCGCTTTTCCAGCAACACATTTTCAACTCTGATCTCCAGCATCTGTAGTCCTCACTTTCCCCTGGAATTGAAGAGGAGCCAGGAGCCTGAGCTCGAAGCAGCACCAAGTCCTATTGATTTCTATCCCTGCCCCTGGTGCTTGGTGGAGGAGAGGAGCAATCATATGAGCCATAAAGTAGCCAGCAAGGATGGTTCACTCCAAATCCCACTGTGAAGCCACAAGGGTTTGCCTGGTTGCTGCCTGACATGATGATGAGCTCTCTCAATGGAAGTGAGAAGTGACCATTGTTTACCCACTAAATTGGTTCCAACAGCTATTTGGTGTGTGACCACCATCAAAGTTTTGTCACTGACAATCTGCTATGGCTGCTATAAGACATTGGCTCCCCTCCTATGCCTTCCCCTGCCACATTGCCAAACCTCCTGCCTCCTAGCCTATCTGCAAGTGGTCAGATAAAGCTGGTCTCTTGTCTTATTCATGAGTACGATTCTCTTTAGCCACTGACTCTACAAACCCACTCTATTCCAGAATGAAGCTGTTGGAGTGCAGCAAGCCAAAGTCATCTTAAATCACAACTAGGCAGCTTGTCAATCAACAACCCATTCTAATCAATGTATATGAATGTTGTCATAACCTCTATACTCTACTGTACTAACACCTGAAATCTCTACGCATTTTCAATTGTTCTTTCCTCAGATCTTCCTCATGGGTGTTTCAAAAAGGATATAAGCTCAAGCTCCATCAGACATCTGCAGTCTGAGGATAGACATCTATCCATTCAGTGTCGAAAGTGTGGTACTGGAAAAGCACAGCAGGTCAGGCAGCATCCAAGCAGCAGGAGAGTTGACTTTTCGGGCAAAGAATTTCGGGCTTTTCCCCAAAACGTCAAATCTCCTGCTCCTCAGATGTTGCCTGACCTGCTGTGTTTTTGCAACACCACACTCTCAACTCTAATCTCTAGCGTCTACAGTCCTCACTTTAACCTATCTATCCATTCATTGATCAAGCTCTTTGTCACAACACCAAAACAAAACCAAAATCTTTTCAACTAACAGGTTAGTTCATAACTTTGTATCTGTTGATTACTGTTTCAGGCTGCTAGATAGTAATTCGTCTGCAAATAAATTGACCTTTAGATAGATTTAACCAATTGTGAAAATGAACAGAAAAAGTTTTGAATGTCACGCCATAACATCACACATCACAAGATGTGAGATCCAAATGGTGATGTCAATGGTATGATTGGTAATAATATTCCCACAGGAAAAGTAATAGTTCAATTACCTGTTTTTAATCTAGTTTACTCAGCATCTGAACCTTGTGGACCAAAAATTCATATTATTCATGTACATCATCCATGATATAGGTCCTGAAATGGGTGTTGTTGAAGTTTTCTTGTCTATTGAACTGTGTAATATATAATCTTAAAGTGTTTTTAATTATTAACTCATTTTAGCTTTATTGTTTTTAATTTGACAAGAATGGATAACATTGATTCGACCTTGTGAAATAGAGAATTGATATGTGGTTATTGCAACGATTTCAGTATGTTATTCATTTATACTATTCGAAGAAGAAATAATACTAAAAAAAATTGTTTGTAGACAAAGGTTCGTAATGTGGTATAATCTGTGATTTGAAGAAGGCAGGGGGTTGGACATCTGATGTAATACCTTTGCATTATGCCAACAACTAACAGTTATTTTTGAATCTGTTTATACCACTTGCATAATATGCATAATGACAAAAGTTTGAAAACTGAAAATTGCACAGGTGGAATTAGATTGCATTGAACCAAGGGTACAAACTTCTTGCTATCTTCTGTGAGATATTGTATTATGATTCTCATTATTAACTCACTCACAAACACTCTATGTTTACTATATTGCGTTTGCATTCATTCATTCATTCATAAAGCCATGTTTTTATCATACATTTTTCTTTTACAGGATAAACTAAATTAAACCCTTCCAAGGCTGCCAATTCATTACTTTTTTTTTGCACCTTTCAATTCTCATCAGCCCCATGCTGCAAGCAGTGTTTAGGCCGGCTTCTGGATTAAAGGCAACCCCAGAATAAGTGTTAATACTGTCACCTACTCAGAACAATGCCATGCCCACCACTGTGTCCCCATAACTCACTTGAAACTATGGAAAGATTATAATATTATGTGTTCCTTAGTAACTGTCTCTTGGGATCTGAATAGGCTGCAGCACATCAAACAGTTTCCTCCACCAGCATGTCCCAACGGTCTGCTGCTTTTTATCCCTTTGAAATGTCCTTACACACTACCTTTTTCTATAACACTGTACTACCTATTTCTAACTTCTATTTAGGACTAACGTCTTGTACTAACGTATAGATTTATACTTTTTAAATATATATTAAATAGGGCTGCTACCCCCTTTAAGAAATTTACAATCTAAACAGTGCTTCCGTGAAACTGCATGAATGAATGTCTAAGAACTGTCAAAACCAGCAATAGTAGTTGAAATCTCATGACCTCGCTGTGGGAGATCAGTTAAATATTCTCTATACTCTTATTTAGTACGCGTATAATTTCTCACTTATTTAGATATTACAGGTCTAGTATTTCTACTGACATCACTAACTTTAAAGACAAAAGGACTAACACCTTGTAATTATGCAAGCTTAGACTAGACAGACATTCTAATCTCATCAGAAGTAACAGTCAGCATTTAGCAAGCGCTTAAACTATGTCCTGCTTCCCCTGTGTTATGTGATTTTTAACTGAGTCTTCTGATAATGTTGTTTGTTGTGAAATCCCATCTGGTTCATTAATGTCCTTAACAGACACTTAAAGAGAAAGGAGAAGACTAATAAAGAGGAATCACTATGATGTCATCTCACATTTGAAGGCATCGTCCTTAGGTGCAGGTGTCCCATGTTCTTTGGGGAGTAGTGATGAAACAGATTCAGTACATGATGAGTCACTGAGTACCAGCAGCAAGCAGTCAGCAAAGCTGAAAAGAACAACAATCATACCAGCAAGGCAGCACATTTGTAGTGTTACAGGAACCAAAGGCATAGATATTATTGGGACAACCTAAAGGAGAAAGATGATAATCATACACACAAAAATTCTTGATGTCTTGGGAGATCTGCCATACAGCCTGATGTCACCATGAAGGAGCAAGGGACATTCTAGCTCAGACATTACAGGGATTTGCATGGACCATGGACCTCACCCCTCTTGGGTGAAAATAATAGTCAACCCCTTGATACTACTTTCAGATTGGGCTGTATTACAGACTGTGCTGGTTGATATCTTAGCACAAGCAGAGGTCATTCAATGTCTAAGATCTGCAGTGAGACTATGACTCTGATTATTAAGTTTCTGTTTTCTGCTGAGTAAAGCCAGCTGGTTGGCGTGCAGGTTCGGACTGCTGTCAACATGATTGCCAGTGGTTATAGCAGCTTGCACAGGCTCACAGCTGATGCTCCAGCAGATTACTGGGATTGCTGATTTATGGCTCCAAGGAGCTTGAAACAGCTACCCTCTCTTAGCATGACAACAATCAAAATGCCATCACTGCAACTCTGCTGATTCCATTGTTGTTGCTTGTCAGCCAAGACATCTGCTGCTCATGCTGAAATGGTGCTGGCTAAAGATAGACCCTCAAAGTTGTTTGATGTCATCCTGCAAGGCTTTCTGCAGTCTTGATCCAACTGCTGAAGGACCTTCTGCCAGACACACTGCAGCTACTGGGATAGCTGTGTTAAGCACTTGATAAGGCAAAAATACCTGTATGATAAGCAAAAAGTTTATTAATTGACCTTTATACGGAATATTGGATGGTGGTTTTGGAATGATTCTCTCTTGGTGACTTTCACTTCTGCACTGCGGCCAAGAGGATGCTATGACATTTTATTTGGAGAGGGATGATAAGCTGAATGTTTGTTGTATGGTGAGGATTTAGGAGTCATATTCAGTGGAAGCATAGTCAAAGTAAATTACTGGAGCAGCCTAGCTTATCCCTTTTCCTCTCCTCTTCGTCCTCCAAAGCTGCTCACACATCCCTGATCGCAAAGGCTGTGTACTCATGCTGGTCAAGTTATGAAGGTTATGGCAGACCATCATGAATACAGAAACATGCTTTTTTTCAAAGGGCAGTCCTTCCTCCTGCTGAACACATGCTCAGTTCTATGTAATTAAAAGAAGGCATCAGCTAGTCTGGTAGGTTTAAGAAAGGCAATGCTGATGTCAATCACCATACATCCCTTGCCTAATAAAATATCATAGCATCCTCTTGCTTCAAACAACAACTGGATGATATCTGTAAAATCTCACAACCTGCAGAGCCTAGTCACACATGACAACATGCAGGTGAGAGATGTCTTGTTACTCTGGTCTGGTGATTTTGTAAATTTTCCCACAGAAAAGAGATCTAGAGTCTTACTGTTGGTGTGGATTCCTTAAAATATTGACAGCTGATGCTACACAGTCCATCTCTAAATCCCTCCATTCTGCTTAATAGTGGGACAGTAAGCATATTTTTCCTCGTACCTCAAAATATAGATACTGATTAATATGTACAAGTTGCAATTACTTCAGTCAATGACCTGATAACTACAAACAATTCATAACAAAATATAGTTATAAAAACATGCCTATTAATTCCCACTCTTCTAAACATAAGTGCAGTAGAATAACCTGACCCCTGAAACTGCATTGTACAGTTTGATGGCTCCACTTTCAACCGTTCTGGAGTAAAAAAAAAGGAATGAAATGGAGCTCTATCCGAGCCCCACTCTGTTAGGTATCTTCACCATTATGTTTCAACCTTGGTCTAACCTCCAAATATAGAAGACATCTACTTGCACTCTAGATCAGATGGTATGCTGTACAATCTATCTAACAACAAAAAGACATCCCGATCGGGGAACTTTGCTATGTTGGTGACGCTATATCAGTTACTCATGTGGAACTCAATTTATAAAGAGTCAGTACTTGTAATTGTTCTCCAGAACTGTAAGCATCAAGAAAAGAGCAGTTATGGGACAAGATGTTGCATCTCCCTCTAAATGCAAACTATACATAGGTTTACACTAAGCTGACCCTTACCACTGAACTGATGATTTATATGGTCTGTCTTCTCAGCACCTTGCTGTTTGACTGTGGAATATTGTCTTTGAAGTTGTCAGTTGCCAATCAGCTGAATACCATTCATCCTTGTTGTCCTTGATGCATTGTATCCTGACAAGACAAAGTCTCAAAAGAAGCAGTCCTCCTCTCCATGGCAAAGCTCCCAAGAGACAACTTCTGTGGATTGGATACATTTCCCTGACATGAAAAGAGGGCCTTAAACATTGACCATTGCACTTGGGAGTTCCTAACTGCTGGAAGAGGAACATTACCACATATACCATGGTCAGATGTGCACCACCACAATAACCAATGGCTGCAACACTGAAAATAAGAGCCCACATTGTCATACACACCTTTATGTCTGGCACTGGTGGCAGAATCGGCCTCTTGGTGACTGATTTTCACATCTATTAGCAAAGCTGCACCAAATAAAGACCTCCCTGTCCTGCCCCCACCAAACCTCAGTAAATAGTTTACTGTATGTCCATTCACTCTTGTAGATGGAAAACTGGTAGCCAAACTAGTAAATATTCAGACAAGCTAAGCTGTTTAAAGACAACAACAATCGTGTGCTTTTTAAAAAAAAAACAGGTCCTGTGAGGAATTTTAAACTAACAGGTTGAGTAGAGGGGCTAAAAGTAAGAAACCTGGCTCAAACCTACCGACAATCCTCCCACTTATGGCTTTAACTGAAATGTAAATATGGTTGGGTGATCAATCATCTCCGAGACATGCCAATGACACTCAGAGTTTCATCAATGTTCACTTTTTCTAACATTAAACAGTGGCCCCTTAGTTTTCCAAGTAACATCCAGGCAAGGGCTGCTGTTGACAGCCCTTTAACATCAACCTGTTGGATTGCATGTACCTGAGAAATTTTTTTTCTCCAACTCAACCCTCCCTGTCAATTCTCCAATTTCAAATCCACTCCACATTCCCCATTCCCGCAGCTTCTGACTTTTCGCTTCTCTTAATTATTGCCACCTAGACCTCCAATTGCCTTACATGAGGCACCCAGCAGTACAGATTTCTGATTGAAATTGCAGACCTTGGAGCTCCTATTTTCACTTCACAAAAAGATTTTGAGATGAAATTCAATGTGTGTTGAACCATTTTTGCAGAGTAAATATGTTATTAAGCCTCTCAAAGTTTGCATCTGGCAGAAGTGCATGCTAATCCATATTGCTGTGTGCTACTTTCGCTTGTCATTTCTTTGAAGTTATAAATGAAAGAAAAATGACTGTGCAAAGTTCAAACAATTCTGTACAACAGGTGTTACATTTCTTGTCAATAGTAATTGTTACAGCTTTTTTTATGATTCAGTGATCTTTTAAACAATGTACTGGTGAAATAAATATTTGGATTTCATTCTCAGGAATGATATGTCAATTGTATATAAATCAAAATTAGATGTAATCATTTCTTTAATTGTACCTTAACCTTTACAGAATATAGTCTTCAAAGCAAGAACCACTTACTGCTGACTTCAACAGATTGTGTTTTAAAATTTGCCTGTCTGTTTATAAATTTTTAAACAACTACCCCAGGGGCCTGAGTTTGAAATGCATCTGCAGTCAGTTTCCATCATAATTATTCACTGCAGTTGTTAACCATCATCATTTTGACTGTGACCTCAACTGAAAGTCTGTTCTTTAGTATTCTAGTCTCAATTTAGCAATTTTCTTTCTGGAGTTTAATCATTGGTAAAGACACAATTAAAACAACACCATAATTATACAAAAAATGTTTTCTATTCATCCAGTTTAACAGTGATATTTTAGTGCAATCAACCCAAAGAAATGCAAATTATTTTTGAATTCTGAGAAATGCTCAATATCCAAACTGTAAATCTGAAGATATATTGCAGTCCAAATTTACACTTCAATTAGGTGTTCATTTACTCATTACTGGGAAGCTTTTATGGAAACACTCAATAAGCTATGAATTCTATTTAGTGGACATGCAGATTGAGAAAATCACAATCTCACCTTTGCAGCATAATTAATTTTGTGATGTGTAATTGCTGTGTGAACAATAAGGTTATTAGTGTACGTAATTTATATTAAGAGATACATTAATTTTCATAATATAACTTTCTTTGTAATTGACCACAGGTTAAGTTTTTTCAATGATCTCATTACAAATGTAAGCTTTCAGTGAAGCAGATTATTACTGAGTGCAAATTGAGTGGTTTTTCTCTACTATCAAAGTTAACCACAAATGACAACAAATTAGTTATAAATTGAAGTGCTCATGCTTGACACATCGATTCTCCTGCTCCTCGGATACTGCTTGACTAGCTGTGCCCTTCCAGCACCACACTATCCGACAGCAATAAATTTAACCTATTTTCTCTTGCCATGGGTTCCATGCAATTTTCATAAATTCTGAAGGAAAGTAAAGCCAGAGGTAAAATGTTCAAGACAATAATATTGTGTGAACTATCAACATGATCTCAATCGATTAATCAAGCGCTAATTCAACTTTAGAACAAACTGATTAAAATCTGACCTGTTCTCTGAATGACATATCTACCATTCCAGCAGCACCCAATTTACCAAGTTCCTTCCAGTATTTGTAGATCTATATTTGCATGTTTAACTTTCAATGACATTAAGAGTAAAAGCCAAGATTCAAATCTGATTTAACAAAGATAACATACAAACTATTAGTTGCCTGATCTTGAAATCGATCCCATATTTTCTGTGTTCCAGATAATATATTAAGCAATGTATCCATCCATCAATGAATGGATACATTGCTTAATATGTGAGGGTGATAACAATGATAATTATCTCACATTGTAGTTCAGATACCAATGTGATGTTATCTGAATGTTTCATCAAACAGATTCTTATAATCGTAGTTACACACTTATGGATTATCTCTTGAAAATGTCTTGCAATTATCTCACATCCACTGAGGGGCAGAAAGCCATTCAGATGATGAACAGCAGCACAATACAGAACAGGATACTTAAACACATAGTAACCATCACATATAGATTATCAGCATTGAAAAATAATGGCAGATACATGAATAATTGTAAACATTTGTATGTAACAACCATGCAATGGATGTAAAATATGATTGAAATGCATGCAACTCTTGATATTGATATTGCTTGCTTATCACCTCTAAAATTTTATATACTTCTCAGGATCTCATTTTTAGACTGTGCATCCTCTGATGTCTCAATCAAGTGCTCTGGGTTTAGCAGACTGCCAATTGTTCAACCATTCAGGACACCCCAACCAAACTCTATTGTTGCTTTTTATTCAATATCCAGGATGGTGATGTTATGCAGATAGTGGAATAGTATTTTTAAAAAGGCCATAAACATGTCTATAACAATAATGCTTAGCTCTAATTTAATATGATGCCACCAACATAGTTGAAATGATAGCACTGTCACTTGAATTAACTTCCAGAGTGAAGTAAGTAAACATATTGGTAATATAAACAACAGGCTTTTATTTTAACAATGCTGGGGTTTTGGATAATGTGGAAACTCAGCCATTGCTCAAAAAATGCTCAATCATAACTCTTGAGATATAATTAAAACCTGCTGGCTGAGCTCCTCCCCGTTTGCATTAATGGCCAGGCAACAGCAATTGGTGGACAATTACATGGCCTGGAGTTGTCAGTTGATGGGACACGCTTACTTATCCAAAAAAACTCAATGTGGCCCTTCGTGTGTGTTCCTTTTGCAGCCTTTCATTGGTTTTAACCTGGTAGGAAAAATGTAGGAGCATATCCTACTCATGTCAGTTAAAAGTACAGGGAAGTCACTTTAATAGCACGGGGGTCCAACTTGCAGATGTAAAGAAGGAGCTGCTAGCCAAGGTCAGAGCACACATCCTTCCTGTCTATTCCATGGAACAGAAGTTGCAATCCTTTCAGTGTATATGTGGCAGTTTTGATTGCCCAGTTGCTCATTTTTCTTTGGGGTGACTATGATATAAATCACCCCTAACGATTCAAACTGAAATTTACTTTACCAAATTCGAGTAAATTTCTTTTAGAGTATGTATGTACTATGGTATGATACTATGTGCTGAATTGTACGGGGATGAGATACAAATTGCTCACTTTCTGGCACATTGTTACTGGCAGACGAAAAATCTTTCCCAAATAAATAGACTCTTACTAGGCTTGCCCTGTAGTAAAAAAAAAACACTGGTATTTTTCATTCGCATGTGAGATATGGATGTTGCTGGGAGGAGCATTCATTGCCCATTCATTGTTGCCCTTAAGAAGGTGGTAGGGAGCTGCCTTCTTGTACTGTGCAGACCAATTGGTGTATGGACACTACAGGGAGTTGCAGGATTTTGCTCCAGTGATACTGAAGGAACGGCAAATATTTCCAATTCAGGATGGTGAGTGGCTTGGAAGAAAACTTGCAGGTGTTGGAGTTCCCAAGTAACCACAGTCCTTGTCCTTTTAGTTAAACATGGTCATGCGTTTGGAAGGTGTTGTCTTAGAAGCCTTGTTGAATTTCTGCAGTACACCTTGTAAATGGTCTACTCTTCCAAAGGCCCAAACAAGCAGAGGGTCAGATATCACCCAACCTTCAGCTGTCAGACAGTCCTGCCATTGATACCTGTCAGCCAATAGGAAATAGGACCAAGAATGGTCCATTTAGCTTTTGAAGGTTGACTTACTAGAAGCTCCAGCCATCCCAGCCAGACTAGAACTCAGCAGTGCTCTTGGTAAGAAAGTCCACGAAGATACTGATAGCATCTGGACAAGCCCTGGGCTTTTAAGGAGTCTGTGGGTGGGTGTTTGGAGGGTTGTTGGGGAGGAACAAAGTTGAAGGAGGGTAATATCTTTAGGGAGTATTCCAGGTATATCTATGTATTCACCTGAGCTTTTCTTGTTGTCTTTTCAACAAAGTTGTAAAGAAAACCCAACCTTTCCACTATGGACTGTCTTCTACTTTCAAAGTTAAAAATTGCACAACACCAGGTTATAATCCAACTGGTTGATTTGGAAGCACTTCTACTTTCAAGTACTTTATGACAAAGGAGGTTGGGAAATGATGGTGGATTGGCCACCCAATTCATTTTATGCACCCCTTTCTTCATTGCTGAAAACACACTGGATGCTGGGGGAGGAGATGTATGTCCTCCTGCTCTCCTGGTATCTGTCCAACAATTATTTTTAAACAATTCGCTCATGGGATATGGTTGTTGCTAGTTAGTCCAAAATTTATGATACATCACTAACTGCCCTTAAGAAGGTAATAGTGAGTTGTTTTCTTGAACTGTTCTAGTGCATGTGGTGCAGCGGCACCCATAATACAGTTCGGAGGGGTTTTGTAGGATTCTGATCCAGCAAAAATGAAGAATATGTTTCCAAGTAAAGATCCTATACAGCTTGGGAACTTGCAGGTGGTGATGTTCTCATGTATCTGCTGCCCTGTCCTTCTACACGGTAGCAGTTATTGGAAGAGACTAGCTAAGGAAGCTTGGTGAATTACTACAGTGCATCTTATAAATGACGCACACTGCTGCGACTGGATAAGTGCACGTTGAAAGTGATTGATAGGCACCCATCAAGTGGGCTGCTTTGTCCTAGATGGTTTGAAACTTCTTGACTGTTGATATAGTCGCACTCATCCAGGCAAGTCTGGTGACATGTCTTGTAGATCGTTAGTAGGCATTGGGGAGACAGAAGGTGAGTTGTACAGTGAAAATTCAAAGCTCCTACATATTCTCGTAGCCACATTATCTATACGGCTGGTCAAGATCATTCTACGATCAATGCCAACTCTTCAGGACATTGATAGTGGGGGATTCAGTGAATTAATATCATTGAACATCAAGGGGAGACAGCTAGAATCTCTGTATCGAGACAGTTGTGGCTTGACATTTGCATGACACAAACATCACTTCTGAATGTCTGCCATTTATTATCAATAATTAATTATGTCCTGCAATGATATGCCATATAAGTCAATGGTATAGACTGTATGTTACAGATAAACTGAATCAAATGTGACACTGGGATATAACAGCTGAATATATAAACTTGAAACAAGAAACCTGGCCTTCAGGGAGTCTATATTATGTAACTGTAATCATGTTTTGTGTGAATTTGAAAGAAAAATATGGGAAGCAGGCATTATGCCAGATTCATATCTTCTCTGTAACATAGAAGTGATCTCATTGTACCACAGGCTGACATCCAGCAAGAAGTACAATGATTGATTGTAAATATTTATAATAGCTCTTCAGAGCTCTATTGAGCTAGTAGCAAATACTAACACAAAGTTGCCTCATATCAAAACACTGATTTATATTGCACACACTGGCTGTTCCTGATTTCTCAACTATTTGTTAATGCACTTCAAACAGAAACCTCTTGAATTGGGAACTCAGTACTTGGCTAACATATAAAACAACCTAAATTCTATTAGTTTACAGATGTCAATAGTGCACAGATACACTATGCATGAAAGTTGAGAACTGATAAAAGCACAGATTGGTTACAGTATATGCCATGACAAAAGAACAAGGACTAAGTAAAGCGCCAAAGATATTCATAATGATTTAGAATTCCAAGTGATATGAAGATTTGTATTTCAAAACTCCAGAAAGTTTTCCCTACACAATGCAAAGGCATGTTTGAAAGAGATTAAGACACAATGTCGAACATATGAAAGGTGAATAAACACTTTGAGGCACTCAGTCAGAAGTTGATGAATACATTGTCAAATCATCAGCAAACAAACGACAGCACTGTGGCTTAGCGGTTAGCACTGCTGCCTCACAGTGCCAGGGACCCGGGTTCGATTCCGCCCTCGGGCAACTGTCTGTGTGGAGTTTGCACATTCTCCTCTTGTCTCTGTGTGGTTTTCCTCCAGGTGCTCTGGTTTCCTCCCACAGTCAAAGATGGGTTAGGGTGGATTGGCCATGCTAAATTGCCCGTAGTGTTCAGGAATGTGCATGTTCGTTGTATTGGTCTGGAATAAATATAGGATAGAGGAATGGGTCTGGGTGGGCTACTCTTCAGAAGGTCTGTGTGGACTTGTGGGGCCGAAGGGCCTGTTTCGACACTCTAGGGATTCTAGGCATCAGATGATAAAAGTCATAGACATTAAGAAGGCAAAGAATGAGAGAAGGGCAGACAAGTAGAGGGCCAACAGCTCTTCAGTCCCATTAGTGTCACGGAAGGCAGGATCACAACAAGTCCCTTGACTAGTGATGATGGAATAGGTCTGGAATGCCATGGAAGTGAAGTTGTGTTGCACAAGTGTCAAGCAGGCAGACAATGGCAAGAGGCAAGTATATTCCAACTCTTTGGCCATGGGGTGCTCAAAAAGAAGATGCTTGCCCTTTTTAATTGGCAGCCATTCTAAATGGTAAAATTTCTCCTTTCATTGCCTTCCCTTCCTCTTCCCTCCTCCATTGGTGGTAGAATACCTGTGGGAGAGTGAAGGAAACAGGCAAGGCACACTCTGCCATTATTCCTGATTTTACACTTCCCCAGCCAGTCTGTAAAATTGCCAGAATTATAAAATTCCTATTCAGGAATCAGCCCCAAAATTAATGATTTCACTGCAGAATATTGTGTAAGAATAATTTTCTTTTAAAAAAAATTGTGTTCAACTACAGTTCATTTGTTTAGATTTGTTATTTTTTTTTGCCTGGTCTGCATGGATATACTCAGACATGCTGGAGGAAACTGTCACATTTTGTTTTCTGCAGACATCTCTAATGCATAGAACCAAACAAATATCTTCAGATCAGTATCCTTAGTTACATCTGGTGATGGAAAAGTTCAGAATGGAACATTATAGCACAAGAATGTCTCATTATTTATTGACCAAACTGGTTATCATCTCATTGTATGCAAAATTATTGTTCAATGAAAAAAATGTCAATCTCTCAATATCCTTCAAATTTAGAGTAATTCTTTCTTGATGTTTACAAAATAACTCCAATATTAATCAGGATCACCCAACAAAATTGAAAGACAATTAATTCATGCTGCATCATTTTCTTGCTCCTATCACCTCATTTACATCTTGTAGAAGTGCTGGTGTGGACAAAGTCAGAAGTCACATAACACCAAGTTATCATCCAACAGGTTTATTTTAAATCACAAACTTTCAGAATGTAGCCTCTTCAGCAGGTGAAGTGAGAGAGAAGCACACAGACACAGAACTTATGGGCAGAGAGATCAAGGGCAGAGAGATCATAAGAGCATACATATGGTGTGAGTAGAGTGTCAAATAATAAGTCTTTGCATATGATCAAAAGTATCAGATGGTGTCAGTAAAGTATCAAAGCGGAATAACAAACAAAGGGATCATCTATAATTTGATTAAAAGAGGCAGAGAGACAATTACAAAAAAAAAAAGTGGTGCTGGAGACAAATCAAATGACGAGAATAACTTGAAAGGTATAGGAGTCACATGCCAAGGGTCTAACCAAAGTGATAAGGAATCCAACCCTACACAAGTGAATTAAGATTGAAAATTTATCAAGGTGATGGTGTCAAAACAGGACCATAAGCAAAATTTTACAGATACAGAATAGTGTAATGGGGTCACATGTAGTGCTACATGAACCCAAGATCACCATTGAGGCCATCACGATAGGTGCAGAAATTGTCTATTAATTTCTACTCAGAATCCGTCGCATTCCTCTTCTTCTGAGCAGATCCTCCTTATGCGCAGGGCTTGTTCACACTGAAATGACCAAATAGCAATATCAACAAGTTTCGTCCCGCCATCAGACCTGCCATGTATCATTCTTCAGAATCAGTCTCATTCTTGGACACATGCATCTCCATGAAGGATGGACACCTCAGTACCTCACTCTACTGTAAGCCCATGGATAACCTCACAATGCTGCACTTCTCTAGCTTCCACCTTAAACATATTAAAGAGGTCATCCCCTATGGCCAAGCCTTGTGCATACACAGGATCTGCTCAGATGAGCAGGAACATGACAGACACCTAAAGATTTTGAAGGAGAATCTCATAAGAATGGGATACAATGCTGAACTCATTGATTGCCAATTCTGACATGCCACAGCGACAAGCCACAATGATCTTCTCAGAAGACAGATACAGGATACGACCGATAGAGTATCCTTGGCCATCCAGTAATTCCCCAAGGAGGAGAGACAATGCCATGTTTTTTGCAGCCTTCAACATGTCATCGATGATGGTAAGTATCTCGCCAAGATCATCCCTGCACCTCCACTTCTTGCCTTCAAAAAACTATCAAACCTTAAACAGACCATCGTTCACAGCAAATCATCCAGCCTTCAGAACAACATCAACCACAGCACCACACAACCCTATCATGGCAACCTCTGTAAGACATATCAGATCACTGACATGGTTACTACTATCACACTTGGGAACACCACCCATCACATACATAGCAGATACTCATGTGACTTGCACAATGTTGTCTATCTCCTACGCTGCAGGCAAGGATGACTCAAAACGTCATATATTGGCAAGACCATACAGTTGCTAAGACAATGGATGAATGGACACTGCACAACAAACACCAGACAGGAATGTTTCCTCCCAGTTGGGCAACACTTCAGTCATTAACGACATTCAGCCTCCAATCTTCAGGTAAGTGTCCTCCAAGACAGCCATCGAGATAAATAATAACACAGAATTGCTGAGCAGAAACTGCTACCCAACTTCCATACCCATGAAGATGGCCTCAGCCATGACCTTGGGTTCACGTTGCAGTACATGTAACCCCACTACACTTCTATATCTGGAAAATATTCCACCCTGTTCTGTTTTGATACCATCACTTTAATAAATTATTATCCCTTTACCTTAACTAGTTTGGATTACTTATTATTTTGATTAGACCCTTGACATGTGACTACTATACTTATCATGTTATTACACCCATCTGGTTTGTCTCCAGCAGCACCTTAATTTTTATTTTTTTGTAATTATCTCTCTGCTGCATTTAATTGGATTATAGGTCATCCCTTCGCTTGGTATTCAGCTATTGACATTTTATTTATACCATCTGATACTTTTGATCACCTGTAGAGTCTTATTATTCAACACTCCACTCACACCACTTGTATGATCTTTTGATCTCTCTGTCCTTGATCTCTGTCCTATAAATTCTGTGTCTGTGTGCTTCTCTCTCACTTCACCTGACAAAGAGACTACACTCCGAAAGCTTGTGATTTCAAATTGGATGATAACCTGGTGTCATGTGACTTTTGACCTCATTTACATCCTGCAGACAATCTGTAAAAACAGCCCTTGCATGTCCTTGTTCCAACTAAACCCTTGCTTTGGAGTGGCTATGTATACTCATTTCACTGTGACAGCTGTCCTTGATGGCCCCTTAAGTTACAATCCCCAAGGTAAGTGTAACTAAGCTGCAGTAGTCAGATGTAAAAGTACAGTCAGCCATTCTTTAAAAGTTAAAAGCTTTGTTTGATTAATAAATTAGTGCATTTTTAAGAAGTAACAAATGTTATTCACTTTGATCAGTAAATTTACAGCTAGAGGTAATTAGCCACTAATTAGGCATTGGTTTATTGAATAGCTTTGTAATTAGTCACATTAATAATTTGTTCTATTATTACTAGACGTTGACCTGTGAAGACAGACAAAATGCCTTATTTGTTTTCCTTGCCTCAAGTGTTAAATGTGAGAAAAGTGTATCATTTTTCACATCATCACTCGTTCACAAATCTAGTAAAAGGTTGCCATCAGGATTCATTACCATCAAAGATGTATTATCCGGGCACAGTATCACTTCATCCCTGAGGGTGAAGCTATTAATTAATGAAGAATTTGCTGGAAGAGATGCACATTTGGAGTAGTTACTTCCTCTTATTGTATCCCATTACACTAAATCGATGTACCTTGATTACACTTCCAATGATATCTCAGACATCTAAATCCATCTCTAAATCCACGGCAAACTTTGTTATTGCTTTTAAAGATACAATGTGTTAGCAAGTTTTGAGAAGATTTGTGTGCAACGTTTGCAAATGCTTTCAGAATAAAGCAAATACAGAGGCTTTTTTGTGCAAACAGTGTCTGCCCACATTGCTTTTCCCCACCTTCTTGCTACGCTGATATGACAGATACATGACAATGTACTTAGTCAGGTGTGAAAGATTAAAGCAGAGTGAACCATTAAGGTGAAACAATTTAAGATCGATAGATTAGATTAGATTACCTACAGTGTGGAAACTGGCCCTTCAGCCTAACAAATCCACACCGACCCTTTGAAGAGTAACCCACCCAGTCCCATTTCCCTCTGACTAATGCACCTAACACTATGGATAATTTAGCATGGCCAATTCACCTGACCTGCACATCTTTGGACTGTGGGAGGAAACCGGAGCACCCGGAGGAAACCCACACAGACACGGGGAGAACGTGCAAACTCCACACAGTAATGTTCTATGTAAGCATTTAACCGGCAGAGGTATGTGCACCATAATATTGTGAAAGGACAAATTGACTAACGTTACCAGTACTTTTCATGTCCTTTCTTGTTTTAGCATTATGTACATCCAAACTGAGTTCACTGGGTTAATCAGAATGAGAAGTAAAATTTCCTGTATTTCGCTTGTGCATTAATGGAGTGTCTACCCACAACTTTCTGGTTGTTGGTTAATGCACAATGTTTAGACTTAATGATGAAATACATGCCATGAACTGAAACCAAACATAATAGTTTACTTCACTTTAATTTGCAAATAGGATTTAGTCCTCCATGAAGCTACAACTTGAGGGTAATTTTCACCCAACTGAGTGGTGCCAACATACTGGCAGAGCAATTTACTCATCCCTATTAGAATCCACACAAGGTTTATTGCAAGGCTTTCTTCTGAATCATCAGAAAAGCTGAGCTTTGAGATTATGCACCAAGATAAAGGGAGACAGAAGTGGACGAAAGCACCTTTGTATGTAGTAGAGCTGATACGTGGAAGAAAGACAATGTGAAGAAGGAAACTGAGATCAGCATTAAGCAGCATGTCAAGACTGCCACAAGACATGATAAGTGCTAATGGAAACTGAAAAGACTGATTTCAGTTTTGCTGAAATGTTAATTGGAGAAAATATTGATCCAGCATTTGATTAGTTTAGTATTAGCTTCCTGGTTGGCATCATCGGTATGAAATGGCATAAAATTGATAATCCCATGTTTCTGGATGATAGTATTTAGGAGTATCATTGTCTAAAGAATGACATGAACCAATGATGATCTCTGGAGTATACCAGAAAGGAAGAGAGATTGTGGAGGAAATTGGATTACTATGGTATAATTGGTGCATATCCACACATATTAGCAGAAGAAGGAGGTAACAGTGTCATAGAGATCTGTTTCAAAGGATAGGCACTCAGATGGTTATTGTTGCCCAAGATAACAAAGGGGGACACTCATGTGAGTGGTCAACAAGGTCAAAAGCAGAAGAAATGTTGAGGAGAACAGGATAGAACCAAATTTTCAATCACAGAATGGACCAGCGAGTTCTAGCTGTGGATAATCGAAAGGTCTTGACCAACACAAGATATAGAAGTAGGAGAAGACAACATAGGACAGCCAGCCATTCCACCATTCAACACCAATGTGCCTCATCTTGGGCTTCAACTCCACATTCCCACCCATTTCCCTATAATTGGATTTCCCAAGGGACCAAAATTCTGTCTATTTGAGTTTTTAATATATTCAGTGATGGAGCATCCCCAATCTTTAGGGGTAGGGCATTCCAACGATTGACAACCCTCTGACTGGAGAGATTTCTCCTCATTTCAATTTAAAATGGTCAGCTCCTTATCTTGAAATTGTGCCCTGCTATTCAAGACTCTCCAGCCAGAGGGAAGCAATTTTCAGAACCTTTATAATTTTGATTGTTTAATGAGGTCACCCCTTCTGAACTCCAGAGAATATAGTTTGAATTTTTATAACTTTCTTATTCTAGGGATCACCTAGTGTCCTTTCACTGTACTGCCTGTTATGCAAGTGGTTTTTAAAGTAGGAAAGCCAAAGTTACATAGTTTCCAGGTATTGTTCACCAATCCCTTGAAATAATGCACAACATGACATTAGCTTGCTTAATTGCTTGCCGTACTTAAATGCCAAACATTTATGTTCCTTGTATGAGTACAGTCAAATCTCTCTGAAGATCAATATTTTCAAAATGTTCTTTTATAAAACAAAAATAAGTCTGCTTTTTTTTTAGTTGTCACAGTAAAAGTGAATAACTTCACACTTCCCCAGATTATACTCCATCTACCATCTTGTTTGCCATTCATTTAATCTGTTCATATTGTGACTATTGCTGAAAAAAGGCAAATATTTTCAAAGCTTTTGATCTTGCAATCATCAGAACAGTTCACAAAAACTACTCATGTAAAAGGAATTAACAGTGGGCGGCACAGTGGCATAGTGGTTAGCACTGCTGCCTCACAGCGCCAGAGATCTGGGTTCAATTCCCGCCTCAGGCGACTGACTGTGTGGAGTTTGCACGTTCTCCCAGTGTCTGTGTGGGTTTCCTCTGGGTGCTCCGGTTTCCTCCCACAGTCCAAAGATGTGCAGGTCAGGTGAATTGGCCATGCTAAATTGCCCGTAACCTTAGGTAAGGGGTAAATGTAGGGGTATGGGTGAGTTGCGCTTCGGCGGGTCAGTGTGGACTTGTTGGGCTGAAGGGCCTGTTTCCACACTGTAAATCTTTTCAACATTCAACTTAAATCTTTTCAACATTTAAACTATGTTAGAAAAGCATGCTGATTGGTTGAAAAATGTACTCTGACTGGTAGAGTCATCATCAGAGGCAACGCATCAGTTAATGATGACCAATAATTAAGTGACAAGTTTTGCTTACATTTAAAACAATGCAGGTTGACTCTCTTTGATCAAGATGTGGAGGAGCTGGGGAGGACAAAGTTAAAAATCACATAACATCAGACTTGTTGAGAAGAACTAGCCTTTGGAGCGCTGTCCCTTCATCAAGTGGTTAGCAGCCCTCTGAAAGCTAGTGCTTCCAAATAAACCTGTTGGACTATAACTTGGTGTTCTGTGATTTTTAACTCTTTGATCAAGGAATTATCCTGACAAATGAATCAAAAAATGGCTGACAACTAATTTGTTGCATTGAAATAAGCTCAATGTGTGTACTTGTTCTTTCTGCTTATAATTGTTGGATCATCATTCAGGCTCACAGTGCAGTGTTCTTGGAGCCTATTTATTATTAATACATAAGGCCCTGATCTTTGCTCCCACATGCCAGAAAGTACATCATCTTTGTACAGGAGCTTGGCTATAATTTAATCTCAAAACCGAGTGAATTACAACTGCCATTCAATTTTTAAAAACCACCAAAAGAGTTCTTCATCCAAGCCTACAAAAAATTCATCTTAAAGGACTAATTTAAACGTGATTTATTTCATGATGTTCCATTAATTACCTAGCTACGCATGTTATCTACAAAGTTCATATTTTCTTGTGAAGTTTGTCTCTGTGCATTTGAGGAGATGGATATTTTCTTGGATTTACATTTAGATGTTGTATGAATAAACATTTATCTTTTCTTCTGATTTCAGTTTTCCAGAAAACTTGTTTGGGACTATAATTTAAAGTCACAATACTTAAAGGGTTTAAAATGCTTCCACTAAAACTTGAATTTTGTTGCAAACAAGTGGGAGGCCTTGTAAAAGAGCAAAAGCTATCCAACTTAACAACTTGCATAGTCATTATGTTCTGTATCACCTGCAAACCTATATTCAGGTCAGTGCAGTGGGAGTGTGCTGGGTTCATAAATCTGAGGTTGATGGATCAAATCCCATTCTCTGTTATTTACATGATTCCATTTCTGTAAAAGCATGCAGATGCTTTCTTTAGAAATGTTACTGAGGCTGGGAACAGCATCCTTGCAGTTGGCATCACAGTGACCAATCTGAGGAAGGTGTGCTCACAGTTGATGCAGGAAAGAAGGGCCCTACTGATATTATTTGATATTAAGCATCTTCCAAAAGGTTTAATTTAAAGGGGTAAGTCATGACAGGAGAGCTCAAAGCCATGATGTGCTTCCCCTGCTTTCTGTGGGAGAACCAGCATGTGTGCAGGAAGTGTCTCCAGTGACAGTCCCTGGAAACCTGAGTTTCAGTGCTGGGGATATTATGAAGCATTTGTGAAGCTGAGAGTATTGTGGATAGCACATACAGAGAGGTGGTCACACTGCAGGGCTAAGATTCCACCAGTAGAAAGGGAATGAGTTACCACCAGACAGAATAGGAGCACGAGCCAAGTAGTGCAGGAATCCCCATTCACATTCCCTTGAAAAACAAACATACTGCTTTCAATACTGTTCAGTGGAATGGCCTCTGAGGGAAAGAGAGCGACAGCCAAATTTGTGGCACAATGGCTGTCTCTGCGGCACAGGGGAGGAGCAAGAAGTATGAAAATGCAATTGTCAATTGTAAGGGTAAGAGGCAGGTGTTTCTGTAGCTGAAAGTGTGTTGCTGGAAAAGCGCAGCAGGTCAGGCAGCATCCAAGGAGCAGGAGAATCGGTGAAGAAGGGCTCATGCCCGAAACGTCGATTCTCCTGCTCCTTGGATGCTGCCTGACCTGCTGCGCTTTTCCAGCAACACATTTTCAGCTCTGATCTCCATCATCTACAGTCCTCACTTTCTCCTCGGTGTTTCTGTAGCCACAAACAAGAATCTAGAATGGTATGCTGTCTCCCAGGTGCTAGGGTCATGGATGTCTCAGAGCATTTACAGGACATTTTGAAGGGAAGGGTGAACAGTCAGTTGTCATGGTCCACATTAGTACCAACAACAAAGGTATAAAAAGGGATGAGGCCATGAAAGCAGAATATAGGAAGTTATTAGATTAGATTAGATTCCCTACATTGTGGAAACAGTCCCTTTGGCCCAACAAGTCCACACCGACCCTCCAAAGAGTAATCCACCCAGACCCATTTCCCTCTGACTAATGCACCTAACACTATGGGCAAGTTAGCATGGCCAATTCACCTGACCTGCACATCTTTGGACTGTGGGAGGAAACCGAAGCACCTGGAGGAAACCCACGCAGACACGGGGAGAATGTGCAAACTCCACACATACAGTCGCCCGAGGCTGGAATCAAACATGGGTCCCTGGCGCTGTGAGCAGCAGTGCTAATGACTGAGCCACCGTGTCGCCCACGCCACCGTGCCACTCCCCCCACCCTCCCCCCCCTGTGAAGGAAGTTGAAAAGTAGGACCTCAAAGGTAATGATCTCAGGATTACTACCACTGCCACTTGCGAGGCAGAGTGGGAAATACAGGATATTTCAAATGAACATGTGGCTAAAGAGCTGGTGTGATGGGGAGGGGGTTCAGATTCCTGGAGCACCAGGATCAGTTCAGGAGAGGTGGGATCAGTACAAACTGGATTAGTTACACCTGGACAGAATTGGGACTGATGCCCCAAGTGGAGTAAATGCTGGAGTGGTTGGAGAAGGTTTAAACCAAATCGGCAGGTTGATGGGAAGCTATGCAAGGAGTCAGAAGAAGGGGAATCAAGGACAAGAACAAAAAAAAAACAGAAGGGGAATATGGGAAGTGATAGGTTGAGGAATCAAAAACCAAAATCAAACAAGGCCATAGTAATAAATAGTGGGAATGGGATTAAGAACATTAAATCAACAAGCTTTAAGGCTTTAAGCCTGAATGCACAGAACATTCAAAATAAAGTGGATGAATTAATTGCGTAAATCAATGTAAATGGGTATGATATAGTTGGGCTGTAGGGTGACCAGGAATGAGAACTGAACATCCAACAATATTCTGTGTTTAGGAAAGACAGACTAAAAGGAAAAGGCAATGGAGTTGCATTATTGGTTAAAGAGGATATAAACACAATATTGAGGAAAGATTTTAGTTCAGACAATAGAGAATCCGTTCAGATGGATTTTGATAAATACCCAAGGAACAAAAATAGTCACTGAACGTAAATGTGTAGGTGCTGCAAGCAGTAAAGAAGGCAAACTGCCTTGGTCTTCGTAGTGAGAGGATTCAAGTTCAGGGACAAAGATATCTTGCTGCAATTATACAGGGCATTGTTGAGGCCATAATTCGAATATTGTGTGCAGTTTTGGTCTCCTTACATGAGGATAGATGTCCTTTCTAGAGGGAGTGTAGCAAAGATTTACCAAATTAATTCCTGGGATGGCAGGACTGATGCATAAGAAGAGATTGAGTTGGTTAGGGTTGTATTTACTGGATTTTCAAATAATGATAGGAGATCACACAGAAACCTATAAAATTACAACAGGACTATGTAGGCTAGATGCTGGATGGATGTTTCAAATGATGGGGGAGTGCAGAACCAGGGGTCATAGTTTAAGGATAAGGGATAAACTGTTTAGGGCTGAGGAGAAATTTCATCATCAAGTGGTAAGCCTCTGGAGTTCCCGACTACAGAAAATAGTTAAGGCCAAAACATTACATGTTTTCAAGAAGGAAGTCGAAAAAATTCTTCTGGTGAAAAGAATCAATGGTTATGAGGGATTCAGGTACAATATTGAGTTCAATAATCAGCCATGATCATAATGAATAGGTGGAGCAGGCTAAAGAGGTCGAATAACCTACTCCTATTCTTATCATCTTTGTTTCTATCTAACTATTAAATCCCCAAAACACTATTAAATTGGTCAAATGGGATTTCACTTTCCTAACTAGCGTTGATTTGTCCTAACAATAAGTGCATTTTTGAAAATTGCTCAATAATAGATTTTAACAATTTCCTGTTATGACTGATATCAGACTATGTGACCTGTGGTTCTCTTTTTTTCTCTATCTCCTTTCTTGAATCACACTGTTACATTTGGTAACCTCCAAATATGCTGGGAGTATTCCAGAATTTATTGAAATTTTGCAAAATCATTGTCTGTGTATCCAAGTTCTCCATAGCTACGTCTTTTAGAATTATATTTTTACTTAGATCCTAAGGAATTGTCAGATTTTAGCTCTTTGAATTTATGTAGTGTATTTGCAATGCTTATATTAATAACCATTCATTTCTCCATTGTTACTAGTCCCAGGTCAATCTCTATTTCTGGTATATTACTAGTGTCTTCTACTGTAAAGGCAGACACAAACAATTTCATCAATATTTCTGTCATTTCCTTTTCCCCATTATAATCTCCTGACATTGCTTCTCAGGTATCAATATTTATCTTCTTCTCTTCCTTTTCATATAATTGTAAAGGCTCTTACAATCTGAAATGCTCCTAAAAGCATGGCTGTGAGGCAAGAATACATCTTACAATTAAAAACCAAAGACAAATAATGGAGGTAGGATGGTAGTTGAAGGTGATAGAACTGCTGAGATTAGACTTCTCAATGGGACAAATAATAAAGACTTGCTATGTAAAAGATAGCTTTGGAGATTAAAAATTTTGACAACCATGAAATTGAAGAAAAATTGAATGATCAGAAGCTGAAATTGGAGGGGATTAGGGAAGTAGGTGGCCATAAGAGGTGCAAAGCTATGCCCACACCTCCCCCCCACCCCACACTCACCTCAGTCCAAGGCCCCAAAGGGTCATTTTAATCTGGCAGAGATTTACTTCTACATCCTCCAAATTCATTTGCTCTCAATGTGGTCTCCTCTACATCGGAGGGACTGAGCATAAACTCACAGAATGTTAAAGGAACATCTCTAGTCCACACACACTAACCAACCCCACCTTCCTGTGGCCATCCATTTCAACTCCCCCTCCCATGCCCCTGAGGACACATCCATTCGAGGCCTTCTCCATCGCCTATGCTAGGCCATCTGCAAACTGAAGGAGGAACACCTCATCTTCTTCCTCGGGAGCCTTCAACCACATGGCATGAACATTGAAATCACCAGTTTCTAAATCTCCCCTCCCATCACCCCATTCCAGATTCAATCCTCCGACTCAGATTCGCCGTTTTGACCTGACATACCTGTCCATCTTCTTTCCCACCTTTCTGTTCCACACTTGCCACTGAACTATCACCATCACCACATAACTTTGCAAACCTATCATCATCCCACCTACGTTTCCCACAGCCCCACCCCTCCCATTTATCTCTCAGCCCCCTTCCTTCTCCCCAGTCCTGAAGAAGGGTCCTGCCTGAAACATCAACTCTCTTGCTCCTCGGATGCTGCCTGACCTGCTGTGCTTTTTCTAATGCTACACTTTATCTGCAGTCTTCTCTTTCTCCTGGTAGATTTCTTGCAAAAGTTTCAACAAAATAGGATCAACACAGAGGTAAAGAGAAAATACAGAGATTACAGTGGCTCAAAACAAAAGATGAGAAACTGGTAGAGTGCATGACTGATATTTAAATTATGACACACAAATATTTTCAGTTATTTTCATTTTGAGTCCAAGGTGTGGCCAGCAGTTGCAAGAAGGAGGGTCCAAAGAGACTACAATTATTTATCATTTTCAAAATGATTTTGAAATCATAAGCACCATTGGATATGAAGAAACAACAAATAGACAGCTTGAAGCAATGTATCATGATCTAACAGGTGATACCCAGACCTGCAGAGCACAAATGGATTTCACCCAAGTCAAAATTGATTTCATATAATTTTCCATCCAGTAAGAAATATCATTCTTCACAACATCAGTTCTAGTCAGGCAGGAATACTGTTTCATAGCACAGACACTTGACTTTCTTATCCTATTAGAAACTTTTGTTATGTAGTGCAGAGAAATAGAACTTTTGATGAACTGGCACACAGGGATCAGGAGTGTGCCGGTTGATCAAATATTCCGGTCGCCAAGAGATCCACAGAATCACTGTAAATACACACACTAACATAACACATTACTGTTTTAATGTATTTACAACATAATCACATAAATCATAGTGCACCTTTGCCTTAAATAAAAATTACCTACAGAGAACTTTCTCACTCGCACCCTGAACTGACTATTTGGCCATCATGTTAATACAGTAAACTTCTGTAATTTCTGCTGGTTTACTGGGAGTGCCAGTTCAAACAAAGTTTGCTGTATGTAAAAAAAAATTTTTTTTGAAGGCATTTTAAAAGCTATGTAAGTATGGTAAATGCATAAACATTTAAATTGATATGGCTCACTGGAAGAAAAACTTGCTATTGTTTGGAGACTGTATGTATGCTAAGACTCTTCTGCAGAACAATGTTGTAAGGGATCATTTTAGGGATCAGCCTCAAAAGCACACTCAGCTGAAATTAGGGATCTCTGAAGGTACATTTTGACTTATTCAGGACACAAACTCACAGTCACTGGCCCGTCAAACATTTCAGGTGCCTTGCAGAAATATACAGAACCCCAAATAACTTAAAGATGGGCCCAGTCTTTTAAGTTTCATGTAATTGTACATTACCTCACTTTCGAATTAAAATCATCCTTTGAGGAGCTTTCAAAATATATTAAACATGAAGAGAATATTTGCCAGTGTTATTTCTCATATCTCTTGTATAAATATTATTGAAATATGTATAGTGTATTTATTTATATAGTTATTATGACAGCATTTAACAATAATACATCACTTTTGAAAAAAAGATGGGTTTATTAATACTTCTCTTTTCTAACTTACTTCAATGGTCATTCATTTGGTGACAAATTTTCTGAAAAACACTCACCAACATTTCTCCTGAGGCCTATCCAAATATCTGAAACATTTTGAAAATTTTCCAACAGATCCCATAAGTAATAAGAAAAAGCTTCAATCCTTACAAGATATGAGAGACAGGAAATGGATTAGCAAATAATTAAAAAGTTGCAATTGAAAAAGGCATGTATTAACTGCAACGCTTTGCTTTTAAGCTTTTATAATATTGTTCTCATACTTCCTATTGCTTCTTAGCAATTACTTCACAAATATCATTAAAGAAGGAAAACAACCAAAAAAAAAACAAAAGACTTCAGGCAAAACTTGATAAAATGAGGGCAAATATTAATCACCTTCTGTTTATCAGTGAAGTATACTTTTACATCTCCTCCATTCAACCTTACTAGTGTGCCTGAAGACTGCTTTTTGAAGATTATAAGCAAACTTGAAAATGTTGCTTCTTTGAAAATCGAGCAATAGTGATTTGCTTGCAGTAAATGTGCTTGGTCGAATACAATTTATTCATTAACTTTTGGTTAACTGAAAGCCACTTCAGCAAAGGAAACCATAAGAATAACTTATCTAAATTTACAATTTCATCAACTTAAAGATTTGAATTTAATTTTCTAGGTTTGTATTGACTGACTAGATACAATTCTGCTTATCTGAATAAGCTAGTGGTTTTTCAATCTCCCAGCTGATTAAGAAGTCTACAACTTCCATTCATTGACCATAATTGGATGAAATATCAAGTTTTGTTGATATTTTTCTGACCAATATGAAGACATTATGTAATTTAAAAGACAAATGATTCATTTTGTAATAAACATGTTGAGTTCCAGAATTCTGAAACATGCTGAAGTTTAAAAAAAAGGATTCTGGGTAATTGAAGATGGAGGACAGGAAACATTTCTGGCTGTAACAGCCACTCATTTTTTGAGGTATTTTAGGTGTTGGAGGTGATTTCCTCAAATTCCAGGAGCAGCAATTACTGTATTATATGCTGTTGCATTGTTTTGGAACTTTGGGGAAAAATGTCAAAACAACAACACTTTTAAAAGGGAGAGGAACACACAAAGGAAACACATGGTGAGGTCAGTGCAGGAGAAAGAAAGAGAGAAAGAAACCCACATTGCTAACTGACACTGCAGTTACTGCCTTTGCTGATTGAATTCATGTATCGCTGGACATGTGAGTGCGTCTGGGAAATTAACAAACAGTGAAATTCACAACTAATCTTGGAGGACCCTGTTTGGGAGAGGTCACAGCACAGAAGCAGATAAGTGAATAGTTTAAGCATGGCCTTAACAGTAAGTCTGCAATAGTGAGTAGAGTGGGTTCTTTCTTGATTATATGTTTTATTGAGATATGTCTCTTGATTAAACTTAAAATATAAGCCATAAGTATGCATTTAACATGGAGCAGTGTTTTGTAGAGGAATAAGACAGTACTATTTTCTGGGTCTGCAGATTGAAAGAAGCAAAAATGGCCATTAGTAGAGTGATATGCTTTTCTTGTCAGATGTGGCAGTTTAGGGAGAGTTTACAGGTTACTGAGGATTATAGCTGCAATAAATGCTGGTGGTTGCGAATCCTATCAGATCGAATGGATCGGTTGGAGAGACAGTTAGAAGGAATTTACAAGAGCAAAGGGATGTGATGGATGGCAGTTATAGGAAGGGTGGAAGTCGCAGATACAGTCAGATAAATGGGTTAAGTCCAGGAAAGTTAAGAGAGGTATACAGTTCATGCAGGAGTCTTCTATGGCTATCCCCATTTCAATCAAATATGCTATTTTGGAAAATGTAGGGGGATGATGGATTCTCAGTGGAATGTACCACAAACAGCCAAGTTTCTGGTATTGAGACTGTCTCTAATGCAATGAGGGTATGTCGGGTTCCAAGAGATCGATTGTGTTAGGGGACTCTCTAGTCTGAGGTACAAACAAACATTTCTGTGGCCAGCAGTGAAAAATCAGAATGGTATGTTGCTTCCCTGGTTCCAGGATCAAGGATGTCTCAGAGAGGGTGCAGAATGTTCAAAGGGGGAGAGGAGCCAGCAAGAGGTCATCGTACACATTGGAACCAATGACATAGGAATGGAAAAGGTTGAGATTCTGAAAGGAGATGACAGATAGTTAGGCAGGAACTTAAAAAGGAGCTCCTCAAGAGTAGTAATATCTGAATTACTCCCGGTGATATGAGCTAGTGAGGGCAGGAACAGGAGGATAGAGCAGATGAATGCATGGCTGAGGAGCTGGTGTATGGGAGAGGGATTCACAATTTTGGATCATTGGAATCTCTTTTGGAGTAGAAATGACCTGTACAAGAAGGATGAATTGCACCTAAATTGGAAGGGGATTAATATAGTGGCAGGGAAATTTGCTAGAGCTGCTCAGGAGGATTTAAATGAGTAAGATGAGGGGGGGGGGGTGGAACCCAGGGAGATAGTGAGGAAAGAGATAAATCTGAGACTGGTACAGTTGAGAACAGAAGCGAGTCAAACAGTCAGGGTAGGCAGGGGCAAGGTAGGACTAATAAATTAAACTGCATTTATTTCAATGCAAGGGGCCTAACAGGGAAGGCAGATGAACTCAGGGCATGGTTAGGAACATAGGACTGGGATATCACAGCAATTACAGAAACATGGCTCAGGAATGGACAGGGCTGACAACTTAATATTCCAGGATACAAATGCGACAGGAAGGATAGAAAAAGAGGCAGGAGATGAGGGGGAGTGGGGTTTTTGATAAGGGATAGTATTACAGTTGTACTGAGGGAGGACATTCCTGGAAATATATCCAGGGAAGTTATTTGGTGGAACTGAGAAATAAGAAAGGAATGATTATCTTATTGGGATTGTATTATAGATCACCCAATAGTCAGATGGAAATTGAGAAACAAATTTGTAAGGAGATCTCAGTTATCTGTAAGAATACTAGAGTGGTTATGATAGAGGATTTTAACTTTCCAAACATAGACTGGGACTGCCATAGCATTGAGGGTTTAGATGGAGAGAAAATTGTTAACAGTGTACAAGAAGATTTTCTGAGTCAGTATGTGGACATACCTACTAGAGAAGGTGCAAAACTTGACCTACTCTTGGGAAATAAGGCAGGTCATGTGACTGAGGTATCAGTGGGGAGCACTTTGGGGCCAGTGACAATAAGTCTATTAGATTTAAAATAGTGATGGAAAAAGATAGACCAGATCTAAAAGTTGAAGTTCTAAATTGGAAGAAGGCCAATTTTGACGGTATTAGGCAAGAACTTTCGAAAGCTGATTGGGCGCAGATGTTACAGGTAAAGGGATGGCTGGAAAATTGGAAGCCTACAGAAATGAGATAACGAAACTCCAGAGAAAGTACATTCCTGTTAGGGTGAAAGGAAAGGCTGGTAGCATAGGGAATGATGGATGCCTAAAGAAATTGAGGGTTTGGTTAAGAAAAAGAAAGAAGCATATGTCAGGTATAGACAGGATAGATCGACTGAATCCTTAGAAGAGTATAAAGGCAGTAGGAGTATACCTATGAGAGAAATCAGGAGAGCAAAAAGGGGACATGGGATAGCTTTGGCAAATAGAGTTAAGGAGAATCCAAAGGGTTTTTACAGATACATTAAGGACAAAAGACTAACTAGGGAGAGAATAGGGCCCCTCAAAGATCAGTAAGGCAGCCTTTGTGTGGAGCCACAGGAGATGAGCGAGATATTAAACAAGTATTTTGCATCAGTGATTACTGAGGAAAAGGACATGGAGGATATAGAATGTAGGGAAATAGATGGTGACATCTTGAAAAATGTCCATATTATAGAGGAGGATGTGCTGGATGTCTTGAAACGGTTAAAGGTGGATAAATCCCCAGGACCTGATCAGGTGTACTCTAGAACTCTGTGGGAAGCTATGGAAGTGATTGCTGGGCCTCTTACTGGGATACTTGTATCATCACAGGTGAGGTGCCAGAAGACTGGAAGTTGGCTAACGTGGTGCCACTGTTTAAGAAAGGTGGTAAGGACAAGCCAGGGAACTATAGACCAGTGATCCTGATGTCAGTGGTGGGCAAGTTGTTGGAGGGAATCCTGAGGGACAGGATGTACGTGTATTTAGAAAGGCAAGGACTGATTAGGGATAGTCGACATAGTTTTGTGTGTGGGAAATCATGTCTCACAAATTTGATTGAGCTTTTTGAAGAAGTAACCTAGAAGATTGATGAGGGCAGAGTGAAAGATGTGATCTATATGGACTTCAGTAAGGCATTCGACAAGGTTCCCCATGGGAGACTGGTTAGCAAGGTTAGATCTCTCAGAATATAGGGAGAACTCGCCATTTGGATACAGAACTGGCTCAAAGGTAGAAGACAGAGAGTGGTGGTGGAGGGTTGTTTTTCAGACTGAAGGCCTGTGACCAGTGGAGTGCCACAAGGATCGGTGCCGAGTCCAAAACCATTCATCATTTATATAAATGGTTTGGATGGTGAGCATAAGAGGTACAGTAAGTAAGTTTGTAGATGACACCAACATTGGAGGTGTAGTGGACAGCGAAGAGGGTTACCTCAGATTACAACAGGATCTTGATCAGATGGGCCAATGAGCTGAGAAGTGGCAGATGGAGTTTAATTCAGATAAATGTGAGCTGCTGCATTTTGGAAAAGCAAATCTTAGCAGACTTATACATGTAGTGTTAAGGTCCTAGGGAGTGTTGCTGAACAAAGAGACTTTGGAGTTCAGATTCATAGCTCCTTAAAAATGGAGTCGCAGGTAGATAGGATAGTGAAGAAGACGTTTGGTATGCTTTCCTTTACTGAGTACAGGAGTTGGGAGACAGTGAGGTCTGCAGATGCTGAAGATCTGAGCTAAGAGTGTGTTGCTGGAAAAGCACAGCAGGTCAGCAACATCCGAGGAGCAGGAAAATCAATGTTTTGGGCTGGAGTCCTGATGAAGGACTCTAGCAACACAGTCTCATTCAGGAGTTGGGAAGTCATATTATGGCTGTACAGGACATTGGTAAGGCTACTGTTGGAATATTGCATGCAAGTCTGGTCTCTTTCCTATTGGAAAGATGTTGTGAAACTTGAAAGGGTTCAGAAAAGATTTACAAGGATTTTGCCAGGGTTTGAGGATTTGAGCTAAAGGGAGAGGTTGAATAGGCTAGGGCTGATTTCCCTGGAGCTCCGGAGGCTGAGGGGTGACCTTGCAGAGATTTATAAAATCATGAAGGGCATGGATAGTGTAAATAGACAAAGTCTTTTCCCTGGGGTGGGGGTGTCAAAACTAGAGGGTATAGGTTTAGGGTGAGAGGAGAAAGAAATAAAAGAGATCCATGGGACAACTTTTTCACACAGAGGGTGGTACATGTATATGAAGTGAGCTGCCAGAGGAAGGCTAGTTCAACTGAAACATTTAAAAGGCATCTGGATGGGTATATGCATAGGAAGGGTTTGGAGGGATATGGGTCGGGTGCTGGCAGATGGGCCTAAATTTGATTGGGATATCTGGTCAGCATGGACAAATTGGACCAAAGGGTCTGTTTCCATGCTGTATATCTCTTTGACTCTACGACTCTACTTTATGAAATAGTCTTGCTTCCCGATAGAGCTTTAACCAAATCTACATGACAATAGAGCTGCAATTTGAAAGCAGGACAAATCTTCAGAGTTTAGACTTTAATTAATAGAAAAGATTGGATATGTTTAACACCCAAGCATAGCTATGCATATAGAAGGCAAATCAAAGACAAACAACAGAAATACATAATTTTATATCCAATAGTTTTGAAACAATTCATTGTAGTTTACAAGACTATTCCTGACGTTCCTGATGAAGGCATTATGCTCGAAACATTGAACCACCTCCTCCTCGGATGCTGCCTTGTTGTGCTTTTCCAGTGCCACACTTTTGACTCTCATCTCCAGCATCTGCAGTCCTCACTTTCTCATAGTCCACAAAATGTCAACACAAATTTACCTTATAGTCCAGAGAAGATCTGCTGAAAACAGCTCATATACTTTACCAAGTAGAGTCATACAGTTATAGAATCAACAGGATGGAAACAGACCTTTTGGTCCAACCAGTTTGACCACGTTCCCAGACTAAACTAGTCCCAGCTGCCTGTGCTTGGCCCATACCCTTCCAAACCTTTCCTGCTCATGAACTTAGTACAAAAAAAATTGAAAAAGGTGATCCAAAATACATTGCAGTCAGTAAATGACAAAGGCACCATAGATTTTACTTTTTAACTCACCTGCAGTGTTTAACTGCGAAGTTCTTTCTTGAAGTAGTTAATAATTCACTACCATGGTCTAGTGGAATTTGTTAAGTGCTTTGGTATTTTCATTGGTATCATTTGTAGCATTTTAATACAACAAAAGTGTTGTATTAGGAGAAAGGAGAAAGTGTTGACACGTGACATTGGCAATGTCCAATCATATTGGATCGATGTGGATTTCACTAGTCTCCCAATTTCCCCTCCCCCCACCTTCTCCGAGTCCCAACCTTTCAACTTTGCACTGCCCCCTTGAATGGTCCTACCTGTCCATCTGTTCCACCCTCCTCTCCGACCTATCACTTTCACCCCCACTTTCATCTCCCTATCGCATTCCCAGCTACCTTCCCCCCAGCCCCACCCCCTTCCAATTTATTTCTCAGCCTCCTTGGCCAACAAGTCTCAATCCTGATGAAGGGCTTATGCCTGTAATGTCGATTCTCCTGCTCCTCGGATGCTGCCTGACCAGCTGTGCTTTTTCCAGCACCACACTCTTCAATTTTAATGTAACTGCCTGTCAAAACTATTGGATTCAAAGACATTTCATACTAGTCATAAAGTTGCACAAGATTCTGCATTCTTGTGTACTCGAAAATAACTGTACTTAAATAGAGTCCAGGTCCAGAAACACATGCCCAACGATTAGATTACTTACAGTGTGGAAACAGGCCCTTCGGCCCAACAAGTCCACACTGACCCGCGAAGCACAACCCACCCAGACCCATTCCCTACATTTACCCCTTTGCCTAACACTACGGGCAATTTAGCCTGGCCAATTCACCTGCACATTTTTGGACTGTGGGAGGAAACAGGAGCACCCAGAGGAAACCCATGCAGACACGGGGAGAATGTACAAACTCCACACAGTCTGTCGCCTGAGGCGGGAATTGAACCCAGGTCTCTGGCGCTGTGAGGCAGCAGTGCTAACCACTGTGCTGCCCACGAATAATGAACTCCGAATAACATATCTGTCATCTGTTTTCTCATTCTCTTTAATCTCACGCATTCCTCCAAACCATATTTGATTTCCTTTTGTAAAAAAGGTAATTAACAAAAGCATGCAAGACAAAGATCATATTCCCTTTTCTTTATCCAGTCAAGTTCCAAGCATGCTTAAGTAGTATATCCATCATCTGTTCCATTAAGTATCAGCATTCCATCAGACCATACTAGCTGATAATATCCAGGGAAGTCTAATGTCTTAAGCAGTTGAATGTTCAATTTTAACATGAACTTTGAGAATTGCAGTCTAAGTATTGTCTGTCACCAACCATTTCAGTTGACTTTCAATCAGTTAATGTTTTCAAAGTCACGTGATGAAGGAACAGCACTCTGAAAGCTAGTGCTTCCAAATAAACCTGTTGGACTATAAGCTGGTGTTGTGATTTTTAACTGTTTTCAAAAAGGCATAATTCTTATAATATTCATAACTAGCCTATATGATGAATATATCTTTAATGTAAATAGTCTAAGAATTTCAGGTGGAAACAATGTTACCCTGGATCTACATGCCTTGTTTGAGAATCAATTTACAAATTCCAATGACTATAATTTAAAAGATACTTTATTGACTGGAAAGTGCTTTGGGGTGACCTGAAGTTGTGAAAGGGATGTTGAGAATGCAACTCTTTCTTTCACCACATTTATTTTCTGGTTTTACAAATGCCTGCTTGTGGGCACATACTAAGGACCGGTGTTCTTCAGAAAACATTTGGAAGTTGAATCATATTGGACTCAAAAACATCACTATCTCTCCCCACGTATGCAGCTCGACCTGTAGAGTTTCTCTGCATTTTATATTTTCAAGGCTGATCAAGGTCAACAAGATTCAAGAGGTAAATGTTTGACTCAAAGATTGGTGTGGGAGAAATAGGTTTGAATTCTTGGGGTGTAGGCACCAGAACTAGGATTGGAGGTCAGAGATACAGATCTCAATAATTGTAACTGGAACTGTGCTGATGCTCCCATAAATGTAGTCAGGTTTTGTACATTGCTGGTTACAGCATCCACCTAACTCCAGCTCTGATGTGACTCTTGGCAATCAGAATGCCAATTAATTGACTGATGTTTCAAAGTCAGGAAGGCAACATCAGTAAATAGTCCAATTCACATTTCATGAACCAAAGATGCAAATTTAGCTTCTTGTGCCTCATTCTCACTGCCTGTTATAAATGTGTTCACAATTTTACTGTATTATGTTATCTTGTCAAGATCAGCGCTTAGTATTGTTACTCATGATTTCCAGCCAAGGAGTTCTTGGATTTTTGAAAAGAAAACCAAGAATTTCTCATGGCTTGTTTATGGCAAATCAGATAATGCTTTGTTCTTAATCCATAGCAGCAAACATCATGAGTAAATGTAATTCTCTCATTAAGATGTTTCAAGTGGTCTGCCACTTTAAGGCCACCATTTTGAAATACTATGAATGCTCACATCAATTTCAGATTAATTGCTGCTGGTGAGAGAGATACAAATTGGTGGACATTTAAAAATTCTGTCTCCAGATCAGGAAAACGAACATGAATGATAGCCTTTTTGATGCCTTTAGTTTTATATAATTTGAGATTCTGATATGTGTCTCTCAAAATTTACATGTCTACATTATATTAAAATAAAATATGGATTTTATGTTCTCTTGAAAACTGATAGGCAAATATCTCTTTTGGAATTTGTAGTATTAGAATGTCAACAGTTAGCTGATGTGATTCTTTGTCATGGTGTATGTAGTGCTTTCAGTGTATTTCTCATTGTAATCTGAGGATTAATCATAACGTTCCAATCTATGCACAGGTCAAACTGTACCACCAGCTGGAGCTGCACAGTTCCTTACTCACTGGGCACAGTCATAAACATCTGTTTTATCTACAACTTCCCAATAATGTATCTTATAATGTTTAACAGTAAAAGTTACTTGTATTGATATTGGGCATGTCATGTGAAAAAAAAACAACTATGTTTTCCAAAGAATTAATCATAAATAAATTGCTGCTGAGGGAGTGCAGCGAAGTGGGGTGGAGGTGGCTGAAAACACACTCAGCCTTAAGAAAATGAAAGAAAAGGAATAAGATATCTTATTGTACTTGATAACATTTGAATTTTTAATAAATGGCCTGTTCCCTGCCTACATTTTGAATAGCTGTATCTGTATTTTCTGCTCATCTCAGCCCTGCTACCTTCACCCTCAGGTTTGCTGAAGTTTTCATTATCTGGGTGACATAATTATTTCCAAACACCTATGGTCTTACTTTTGCCTTCCTGCCACATATGGCCCCACAATGAGCTGCCAATAATCAGTCCCACTGGTTACTTGATTTACATTTAAGTTTCTGTATTCTGCCTCTTTCACCAGCACGCAACAACCACCTTCCCCGCCGCACCCCCCCCAACCTTCATCCCATCTGGGTGCTGAGAAAAAAAAAACTAAATTTGTAATTTTCTCCCATTTATATATTTATTTTATTAGATTACTTACAGTGCGGAAACAGGCCCTTCGGCCCAACAAGTCCACACTGACCTACTGAAGCGCAATCCACTCAGACCCATTCCCCTACATTTACCCCTGTCCCTAACACTACGGGTAATTTAGCATGGCCAATTCACCTAACCTGCACATTTTTGGACTGTGGGGGGAAACCGGAGCACTCGGAGGAAACCCACGCAGACATGGGGAGAATGTGCAAACTCCACACAGTCAGTCACCTGAGGCGGGAATTGAACGCAGGTCTCTAGCGCTGTGAGGCAGCAGTGCTAACCACTGTGCCACCGTGCCATCCATGGGATGTACGTATCATTGGGAACATCAGTATTTGTTGCTTTTCTCTAATTGTTCAGGAACTGATTGGAAAGACTAAGCAAGCCAAAGTGAACCACTCTGTGGGTCTGGGGTCGCATGTTAGCTAAACAAGGGAAAGAAAAAAGATTTTCTTCTCCAAAGTTCATTTGTGAAGAAGTTTTGTTTTATGTCAATCATATACAGTTTCACATCCACCACTGGCGAGACCAGATTTATATTTAATATTTATTAATTAATTGAAATTCAATTCCACCAGTTGTTGTGGTGGGCTTTGAACCTGTGTTTCCAGAGCATTACCCTGTGTCTCTGCATTATTAGACCAGAGAGACCATTATCTCCCTGTCAGATCTGTTGAATAAATTAACAACCTGACAACAACTCATTGTGCTATGGTGCAAAATATCATAAAACAACCTAAGGTGCTTAGCAATGCCAACATCAACAAAAATATATTTTTTAACATTCTTTTGAATTTTGAATGACACAGAAATATCTTTGGAAGGAGATGAGACAGGAAGTGAAGTAATATAGCAACATGGGAGAACAACAATGGCCAATGTAGCGTGGTAGAAATACTGTACTGAAGAACTTTATTTGATATGGCAATCTAAGAGAGAAAGAGAAATAATCTAACTCGATGACAGGAACTGCTGGGCAGCATAATATAGACATTCAACAGCAGGGAGCTTAATGAACCAGAGCAGTGTTACCATCGAATCACTGTAAATTAAGAAGCATTACAAGGCATAGTACACCTCCAGATTTACAGTAATAGAAAATTCAGAATTGAAACATTTGGGACACAAAAAAAGCTTGTAACAGCAAGGAAGACCGTAAAATAGTCGATTTTGAAGTCAGATCAAAGTCCACAAGATGGATGAAAATGGAAGTCTCAAAAACATATTTGAGACAGTTGGAAAAATTTGAATAAAGAAATGAAAAAATGCAGTCTGTACCCAGATCAATGCAGTGTAATACATAGCAGGAATTGTAGCTCCAGTGAAGACATTACCACAAATATTTCAGAGTGATGAGGTCCCCCAGTGAGGTCACAACTGGGTACTCTGGAAACAATAGTGAATCTATGAAGATGGGATGTGGAGATCAGTGGGAGGCTGCAACAACTCCGCTGAGAACTGATTTAACTAATCCAATCAATTAACGACAGAAATTCCTTCAGGTGAGGGTGAAGTTGTTGATTGATCGAGTCACTCAGTTCTCAGTGGAACTCTGAGCATTTTTTTGGATAATCAGAATACAAATGTCAAGCAATACTCTTTTAACCTACTCCACTAAGGCAATTTCCAGCATTCTATCTTCATTCCTAGATAAGCAATTATTCTTTTTAGACAAATTGTGCACAGATCTGAAGAATACCAAACAAAATATTAACAAGAAAAAAACTGACTGTACATTTCATAACAAACCCCAAACTAAAGAGACCTCTATAAGTCAAGTAACTTCAAAGACTTCATTGTTCAATTCAAATATTGGCCAATAAGAATTATCACTGTGCTTCAATCGTACTCTTCGCTAGTTGTGTGATTCATTCTGTCTGAACTATTTAAACAATGTCCATGGTTTGCCTCTATGCTTTTACAGAAAGTTGGGAGCAGAAATATTGATTCCAGGGTCAGGAACTTGACCGGAATATTTCTGGGCTTTGACTGTTCATCACATCAGTTGTAAGAATGCCACATAAACTATAAAATGTCAAACACTATTTGGCCTGGAGGCAACCTCAGTACTCAGTTAGGGGCTGAGTTGGTTACAGAGGCAGGCACTGAGGAAGCAAATGTGGCTGTGGTAGTGAGTTTGTTTCACAACATGGTTGAAGAGCTTCAGGGCGGTGGAAATGACCTGGGAGTTGCAGTGAGAGAGGGACTCCCTGAGATTCTTGTAGAGAGAGTAGGAAAACTTCAAGGAAAACATCCTTGCAAGAGGATTCGCAGTAGGGTTAAAATCAATGAGGTAAAAACAATGACTTCAGATGCTGGAAACCAGATTCTGGATCAGTGGTGCTGGAAGAGCACAGCAGTTCAGGCAGCATCCAAGGAGCAGCGAAATCGATGTTTCGGGCAAAAGCCCTTCATCAGGAATAAAGGCAGAGAGCCTGAAGCGTGGAGAGATAAGCTAGAAGAGGGTGGGGGTGGGGAGAAAGTAGCATAGGCACCTCCCTCCCCTTCCTGGAGACCATCTCTGACACCTCCCTCCCCTTCCTGGACATTCCACCCTGACCATCTCTGACACCTCCCTCCCCTTCCTGGACCTCTCCATCTCCATTAATGATGACCGATTTGACACTGACATTTTTTACAAACCCACCGACTCCCACAGTTACCTGGATTACACCTCTTCCCACCCTACCTCTTGCAAAAATGCCAGCCCGTATTCCCAATTCCCCCGCAGTATCTGCTCCCAGGAGGACCAGTTCCACCACAGAACACACCAGATGGCCTCCTTCTTTAGAAATCGCAATTTCCCTTCCCACGTGGTTAAAGATGCCCTCCAACGCATCTCGTCCACATCCCACACCTCCACCCTCAGACCCCACCCCTCCAACAGTAACAAGGACAGAACACCTTCCACCTTCCACCCTACCAACCTTCGCATAAACCAAATCATCCGCCGACATTTCTGCCACCTCCAAAGAGATCCTACCACCAGGGATATATTTCCCTTCCATCCCTTTCCGCCTTCCGCAAAGACCGTTCCCTCCGTGCCTACCTGGTCAGGTCCACGCACCCCTACAACCCACCCTCCCATCCTGGCACCTTCCCTGCTACCGCAGGAACTGTAAAACCTGCGCCCACACCTCCTCCCTCACCTCTATCCAAGGCCCTAAAGGAGCCTTCCACATCCAAGTTTTACCTGCACATCCACTAATATAATTTATTGTATCCGTTGCTCCCGATGCAGTCTCCTCTACATTGGGGAGACTGGGCACCTCCTAGCAGAACGCTTTAGGGAATATCTCCGGAACATCCGCACCAATCAACCACACCGCCCCGTAGCCCAACATTTCAACTCCCCCTCCAACTCTGTCGAGGACATGGGGGTCCTGGGCCTCCTTCACCACCACTCCCTCACCACCAGATGCCTGGAGGAAGAACACCTCATTTTCCGCCTTGGAACACTTCAACCCCAGGGCATCAATGTGGACTTCAACAGTTTCCTCATTTCCCCTTCCCCCACCTCACTCTCGTTCCAAACTTCCAGCTCAGCTGTCCCCATGACTTGTCCGGACTTGTCCTACCTGCCTATCTCCTTATCCAATCCCCCCTCTCCTCCCTGACCTATCACCTTCATCCCCTCCCCCACTCACCTATTGTACTCTATGCTACTTTCTCCTCACCCCCACCCTCCTCTAGCTTATCTCTCCACGCTTCAGGCTCTCTGCTTTTATTCCTGATGAAGGGCTTTTGCCCGAAATGTCGATTTCGCTGCTCCTTGGATGCTGCCTGAACTGCTGTGCTCTTCCAGCACCACTAATCCAGAACTCAGTTAGGGGCATTGAGCATGTGGAGGAAGCACATCTGAGAAGGACATTGATTTGAACTGCTTCCACTGATTGAGTATATTCTGGTCTTATGGATTCCACTAATCATGAGATCTCGCATTTGAATGTGTGTGGTGCACTTTGGAACTGCTCCATTTAACCACACTGCCCCTGCTTCCTGTGTCTAAGAATAACTCCCTCTCACTTTCAGTCAGTTCTATAAACTATTCATCAACATTCTAACATGCAGAATACGGATTACAGGTTTATCGTACAGTCCCTCCTTTCCCCTCTTCTCAGAGTCTCCATTGCATGTGACTACTGATGTCAGAATTACACCTTCATGTCCATTAATGTATTATTAACATATTCATTCCCATCAGATTGCATATTTGGCAGCTATGACTGGGAGTAGATACTGTCTTTGTAAATGGAAAAGCAGGGAGAGGAGAGGGCATGGTGGTTTAAACATTGCTCAGTCACATGTCTGACCTCTCCCTTCAGCCACTAATTGAGTCTGTGGTAAATATCTACTCTTCATCTTCAACTAGATGAAAAGGTCCAGTGAACCAGGCTAAGCAGGTATGGCTAGAAATGGCCATGGATGTGATATTCCTCTCAAGAGGCAAAAGATTCTTTCCTCACAAATACGAAGTCTCTCAGCTTTGACAGTGGCAACTCTGCCAAACTGCAGGAAGTAACAGAGTTTCATCCCTTTTCTGCAACTTTTTCCACATTGCAGTTGTGAATAGCTTCCAACTGTATTCCTGACAGCTGTGCTCAAAGATATCTTAAACTTTCTGTTTACCTTGTGGGTATTTTCACACATCTGCAGGTGGTGGGACTTGAGCCCAGGCCTTCCATATAGACAGCCCGGTGGCTCAGTAGTTAGCACTGCTCCCTCACAGTACAAGGAACTCAGTTTTGACTCCAACCTTGAGTATAGTTTGCACATTCTCTTCATGCTTACGTGGGTTTTCTCCAGATGCTCCGGTTTTCTCCCACAATCCAAAGATGTGCAGGTTAGGTGGATTTGCTTTGCAAAATTGTCCTGCGGTGTGCAGGCTTGGTGGGTTAGCTATGGTAAATGCAGGACAACAGGGATAGGCTGGAATGCTCTTTGGAGACTTAATGGCCTAAATGGCCTCTATTCACCCTGTAGACATTCTATGATTCTGACTGAGAGGTAGGGACACTACGAGAGCTCTTCTGCTTATCTCATGCTGGTCATTTATAAATTGCTAATGGTTGTTTCAAATACTCTTAACAAGCTCTATAAGCAATTAATCAGAGACATGCAGGTTTCTGGCTTTCCCTTCTTCACACATGCTCTGCAAATCTAAACACGCCATTAAATGTGGGGAACCGAGGACAGCTTTTCAGTGTGTGATATTCCAATTTTGCACCTGAAACTGCTCTCACAGGTAATTGGAAATTCAGTTAGGGACTGTCTGAGTCCAGCCAGGGAATTTCATTTTCAATTGCTCCAGGGAAGTGGTTGGGTGTAGATGCGTCTTCACAATAGTGCACTTGGAAAGGGAAATGGTGCTCTTATACCTCCAGAATGTACAATTTTCAAAGCAAGATGACAAGGAGAAACTATCTATTAAACCTCCTTCAGAAACTTTATCATTGGGCTTGTTGAAGACCAGAAACTTTCAAATCGCTGATCAAGGAAAGTAACTTGTCTGGTGCATTGAAGTGTAAACTAATGTGAGAAGCCATTAAGGGATGATTTTGCTGAAGTAACATTGTTGAAAAGTTAATAGTTATTCATGGATAGCATGTCTAAGATCTTTTCAATGGCCATTTGTGCTGTGAAGCTGCTGACTTTCTGACCAATAATGACTGCTATTTGTCCTATCTTCTGACAGTTATAGAGTCACAGAGCCATAGAGTTATGGAGTCATGCAGCACAGAGACAAACCCTTTGGTCCAACTCATCTGCACCGACCAGACATTCAAATCTGGCCTAGAATCATTTGTCAGCATTTGGGCCATATCCCTCTAAACCCATTCCTATCCATACACCCATCCAGATGCCTTTTAAATGTGATTGCACCCACCTCCACCACTTCCTCTGACAGCTTGTTCCTCACATGCAACACCCTCTGCATTGAAAACATTGCCTTTCAAATCTTTCCCATCTCACCTTAAACCTATGCCCTCCAGTTTTGGACTCACCCACCTTGGCAAGACATTAGTTATTCACCTTATTTATGATTATGATTTCATAAAAGGAGGCAGAGGGGTGGTGTGTGTATGGAATGAGCAGCCAGAGGAAGTGGTGGCTGGTACAATTACAACATTTAAAAGGCATCTGGATGGATATATGAATAAGAAGGGTTTAGAGAGATATGGGCCAAGTGCCAGCAAATGGTGATGTATTTATCCAGGATATCTGAAAGGCATAGCCAAGTTGGACCAAAGAGTCTGTTTCTGTACTGTTTATCTCTATGACTCTATAATCCCTCAGCCTCTCATTATCCAAGGAAAAACGTGCCAGCCTATTCAGCCTCTCCCAACAACTCAAACCCTCCAGTCCTGGCAAGATCCTTGTAAATCTTTTCTGCACCCTCTCAAGTTTAAGAACATCATTTCTGTAGAAGGGAGTTACCATCCAACCCGCCATCCCTGGGAGTACTAATTGGGTGCCAAGCTCTCCAGCGGCCCAGTTAGACAATCGGTATTTAAAAATTGCATCATGTTAACAGTGTGGATAAGTCATGGGGTCTGGACCCCAAAATGTTTCGGGTTTCTGGCATCGGCAGAATATCAACTCCAGATGAATGTTCTAATGTAACAGCTCAGAAAACTTCAACTTTGAATTCTACTGAGTGATTGTAGAAGATATTTTCACAAATATTTTTATACCATTTGATTCTGCAAAACATTCAACTGCATATAATACACACTATTCCAACGCAATTCAGAGCACAAGACACAATAATTTACAGAAGACTGCAGGATTAGAGGGGAATACAATAACATAGTGGATAGCTGTAATTTATGAGTTGCCCTTTTTTACTTACAAGACAGTTCTGCTGAAAATAGTTAATTGAACAGAAATAAATTTAAGGGCAAGGGTAGAATATTCTTTCTGGGTATAGTAATTCTTCCATTATATTTGGACTATTAATCTTTTTTTCATCTGTTCACCATTGCAGTTCAATGTACATATCAAAAGTGTTAACTTCTTTATTCCTCATTGGTTAACTTTGTTTTCTCTTTTGTTATTGGTTAACTTCTACTTCCATGCAATCATCTTCTCATGAAATTAATTTTCACCTCTGTCGCATTCATACAAATTCTTTGAAGACTAATGGTATCACACAAGAATCTGGTCCATAATCCATCACTGTACTTGTGAGTGACTTAGATAACACATTAAGAAGCCATATATCCAAGTTTGCCAATTACACAAAAAATGGTGGTATCAGATACTGTGTACTTGGGAGAATAAAAATGCTAAGGAAATACTGATAGATTGAGTAAGTTGACAGAACAAAGTTGGTGGACAATAGGTCAAAAATGATAATAAGAGAAAAGGGGATGAAAAGAAATAGAAATAAGAGGAAAACAAACAATGGTCCCATTAATTTATCTGGAAGGTCTGGGTAATTTACACAATTTGCACAATCTCTTCGTATTTTTCTGTATAGCTAGGCAACACTTAAAATGCATAAATTGCATGCATTCAGTGTTGGGAGGGAAACTTACAGGGAAAAGATGGTCACAAAATACAGTACAAGATAAAGAAATGTTTGCATGTACAGAACACTGATTGATTAACAAACTTTAGACTTTTATTGTCATGCGGGAACTGTGGGTCTGTTGAAAGCAGAGACAGGCATTGATAGGAAGGAAAGTAAGAAAATGAACTGCTTTAGCAATCAAATTTTTCCTTTGGTGATATAGAGGTTTCATGCTTTTGCCATTTCCTACTACTACTGTATCAGGCAAATAGTGAATCCAAAGTGCAGTGATCAACCATAACTGGACTTCTTCCTGAAGATTTTGTCACATGTCTCACTGCTCTAGGTCATCAAAAAGTGTATTTTCCCATCTCCAACATTTTTGTAACTAATAACCTAAGCCCTTAATTTTTTTTTTAGGAAGTTATTTTTAAATGTTCCCACGATTTTTCCACAGGTCCATTTAACGTGCATCTTCAACTCCTCCAATCTTCACGGCAATCCTGAAGGCTCCAAATTTCTATCAAAAAGTCAATTAATGTCTTTGAAATGGATACACTCGCCCTGTACCAGAAACAGACCCAGGCAGAAATGCTCACTGATCATTCATCAATACATGATAACCGGAGGAAGCTGTCCTTGAATTTAAATGACATTCTTTGTAAATTTAATACGTTCTGTGGTCACAAGGTATTTTTCACTCAAAAAAAGTACCATCTTCATAAGGTTTCTGCAATTTTGTTTCACATTTGTATACAAATATGGGATTCAATCTCACAAGTATCACTAGTCTTGCCTCTATCCCCTCTTACCAACAAAAAAGCCGGTGGGAGGAGCAGCAGCCTATTGGTTGCCCTGCAAAATTTAAAACAACAGGTCCGTTGTTTTAAAGTGTGACTTCTGCCCATATCCTGACAGGAAAGTTGCATCTTAAATGGCTGCTAGTCATCGCTGCAGAGTCACTGGGAATGCTGGTCACAGCTGGGACTACAGAGGGTCACATCACTCTGCTGTGTCCAGATAAACCCAGGATCGGGGATCTCACAAAGGTGGACGAGGGAAGGTTGGTATGAGGTTGGGTAGGCCTATGGTTGACCAGTTTATCCAATGTCTCACCCCTGTTGGTTCCAAAAGGAAAATAAAATGTAAATCTCTGGTACTACCATTTTATGATATACAAGACCAGATGGACAAGCACTATTCATTTCCAATTTTCACAAGTTTTTCCTCCCCCGCCCCAGTAAAATTCCAGATTGCTTGGAATGTGCAAGTAGGTGCTTAGAAGGAAAGTTTTTATGTGCCTTCCCCCTTCATACCTAGTAACAGCAAAGCAAAATATTCAGCCAATAGTATACTGTGGCTGTTGTAAAAATGCATAAGCACAACACATTGTACTTGCATTTTGATGATAATATTGCAAAACATTTTATTTTCTGAAAGAAAGGTTTAAGGTTGAAGAGTGCTTTTAGTTAGGGAAATTAACATTCCTCATCAAAAATATCTCCAACTTACCTATACACCTTCATTCAGGCACTCTTAGAATTCTACTGTGTCAGACAGAGGTGATGATCTGTTGAATGCAAATTCATTCTACAACAGTATAACATACTACAAGTCACTTTCAACTCATGTCATGCAACATTGTACAAAATCAATCCATCTGTGATTAGGGGCATTGGCCCAACATACTCCTCAACTGACGTGACAGACAAATTGCAGTCTCTCTATATAAATAGAATGCTGATTACACACACAGATAAAATTGACGTTGAGCCTTTTGTAATGTAACTTCTAAATAAACAATTTACATTTGATTTCAACCAGGTCTTCAAATACTTGAGCGTTCAAAGTTCTGAAAAGTTGCATCTTTGATTCATAGTTTGCCTTATCCAGGGGTAAGCACATAACTTTTATTGATGATTTGGAGATGCTGGTGTTGGACTGGGATGTACAAAGTTAAAAATCACACAACACCAGGTTATAGTCTAACAGGTTTAATTGGAAGCACACTAGCTTTCGGAGCGACGCTCTATCAGGTGAAGGAGCGTCGCTCCGAAAGCTAGTGTACTTCCAATTAAACCTGTTGGACTATAACCTGGTGTTGTGTGATTTTTAACTTTTATTGATCTTGTGTTCCTGCTTTCACCATCAAGTCTTGAATTAGATTATATTTTGCTAAATACCCTTTTAAACAACCATTTTTGTGTGGAATTTAGCTTTGGTATTAAGTGTAGTACATTATAGGACCAGTTTGCTCAACACAGACTAATAGAAATAACTTCTCTAACATTTTTCTAGAAGAAATAGTCCATAAATAAACTTCAAACATTTTCAATTGCTCATACAAACAAGTATTGAGCATCAATTTAGGAGTAACATTTTCAGATATCCACAAACATACATTAAGTCATTTATAAACTCCAAAGATGTGCGGGTCAGGTGAATTGGCCATGCTAAATTGCCCGTAGTGTTAGGTTAAAGGGGTAAATGTAGGGGTAGGGGTAGGGGTATGGGTGGGTTACGCTTCGGCGGGTCAGTGTGGACTTGTTGGGCCGAAGGGCCTGTTTCCACACTGTAAGTAATCTAATCTAATAAACTGTTAATTGCCCAGATGGGAACCAAAATAATTTTGATGACCGTTTGTTATTTCTGATTTTCTATATTTTCATAATCATGCTAAAAGAACAAAAAAGAACCTCTTGATACTGTTTTCTTGGTTTCCTTTTATGGAGAGACAAATTCAATATTACTGCTTTCTTTCCATTAAAGTACTTGCGGGTTTATAAACATCATTGGTATCATGAATAAATTATAAACGTTTTCCAGGAAACATGCATTTCAAAGGTATCAATTTGGAAAAATAACATTAACAAAACTCACATTCAGACGTTTTGAAAGATTTTTTCACTTCTCCATTTCCTGATCCAATGCAGCCATCCTCATCATCACAGTCCCCACTGATCTGGATGTCATCATGATCTACTTGTCCACTGCCTTCTTCTGCTGAATGCCATTGCTCATACTTGGGGATCACCTTTCCCTGCAGCAGCTGCAAACAGCAATTTGCAATGATGTGAATACTACTCTTCCTCGCCATCATTTTAGTTTAAAACACATGAGAATTATGAAAATGAAACAAAAAAACCCGAAAACGTTGGAAATCGTCAAACTGAACTGAATGTGCACAATGCTGAAAATAAATTAAGACCATTAAATGTTTTGTTTATACCTTCATCAGTTAATGATAAGTTGTTGCTTATTTCAAGTATTCTTTGCATTAATTTAGCAAAACTTAATACCTTTTCTATCTATACCGGACACAAACTTCAAGATCTAAGAACAAATCATTGTAAGCTACTGGTGAAGTCATAAAACAGTCTATGATTGATTGTAATTGTAAAATATGGTGCTGTGTCATGAAATGCAGAAATATTATCAAACTAAAACTAACACATTCTATGACTTCAGCTTTTTTTAAAACAATTTTAAATGAAGACTTAATATATCATTGTCCTACACTTACTTTATACTGCAGCTTTGATTTTAATTTCTACGGACGTGTGAAAAATGTGTGAACATTTTTAATCATTTTTGTTGAGTAGGCTAATAATTTTTGCTGCCAAAAATGTATCAGTCTAAAAACAGAAGCATTTAGTACAATGAGACCAAACTGACAATCCAGGAACTTTATTAACCTGATCTTGTTTCAGTTAGTCACATCTTTCTTGTCTATGTACACTTCAATAAATTGTATGACTATTTTAAGAGTCCTCGACCTTGGGACACTTTCACTTCACTTTAAAAAATGCATGTCTTCTTACTACCTCGCTGAAGACCTTAAATCAAATCAGAAGATGTATCTTTTTTGCATCATGGTTAAACTTGTGTTGCTCCACTCAAAATGTTCAGAAATATGACTCTAGCTTTAATTCCAAGCAGGATTTAGGAATTCAAAACTACCTACAAGTTACAGTGCAGAAATTCATCAAGACTCCTTAGATAGCATCTTCTAGAACAACACCATAACCATCTTGAAGGGCGTGGCAAGGTGGCTCAGTGGTTAGCACCAGCTTCGGTCGACTGTCTGGAGTTTGCACATTGTCTGCGTGGGTTTTCTCTGAGTGCTCTGGTTTCTGCCCACAATCCGAAGGTGTGCAGGTTAGGTGAATTGGCCACACTAAATTGCCCAGAGTCTTCAGGGATGTGTAGGTTAGGTGCATTACCCAGGGGTAAATATAGGATAATGGGATAGGGGAATGGATCTGTGTGGGTTACTCTTCAGAGGGTTGGTGTGGACTTGTTGGGCCAAAGAGCCTGTTTCCACACTGTAGGGACTCTATGACATGGAAAGCAGATAGATAGGAACACTACCACTTGCAAGTTCCTCTCCAACTTCTTACCATCATTCTTAGAAAGATATCACCGTCCCATCACTGTCACTTGGTCTAAATCCTGGAACTCCTTCCCCAGTGACATTGTTGTGTAACGTGCTAATATGAAATGAACTGGAGTGGTTCATGAAGTAAGCTCACGACCGCTTTCTCAAGGACACTTAAGGATAGGCAATAAATGTTGAGGTAAAAACAATGACTGCAGATGCTGGAAACCAGATTCTGGATCAGTGGTGCTGGAAGAGCACAGCAATTCAGGCAGCATCCGAGGACAGGCAAAATCGACGTTTTGGGCAAAAGCCCTTCATCAGGAATAAAGGCAGAGAGCCTGAAGCGTGGAGAGATAAGCTAGAGGTGGGTGGGGGTGGGGAGAGAGTGGCATAGAGTACAATAGGTCAGTGGGGAAGGAGATGAAGGTGATAGGTCAGGGAGGAGAGGGTGGAGTGGATAGGTGGAAAAGGAGCTGGGCAGGTCGGACAAGTCCGGACAGGTCAGGGGATCGAGTTTCTGGAGGTTAGAAGCTAGGATGAGGTGGGGGAAGGGGAAATGAGGAAACTGTTGAAATCCACATTGATGCCCTGGGGTTGAAGTGTTCCGAGGCGGAAGATGAGGCGTTCTTCCTCCAGGCATCTGGTGGTGAGGGAGCGGCGGTGGAGGAGGCCCAGCACCTCCATATCCTCGGCAGAGTGGGAGGGGGAGTTGAAATGTTGAGCCACTGGGCAATTTGGTTGATTGGTGCGGGTGTCTCAGAGATGTTCCCTAAAGCACTCTGCTAGGAGGCGCCCAGTCTCCCCAATGTAGAGGAGACCACATCGGGAGCAACGGATACAATAGATGATATTGGTGGATGTGCAGGTAAAACTTTGATGGATGTGGAAAGCTCCTTTGGGGCCTTGGATAGAGGTGAGGGAGGAGGTGTGGGCGCAGGTTTTACAGTTCCTGCGGTGGCAGGGGAAAGTGCCAGGATGGGAGGGTGGGTCGTAGGGAGGCGTGGACCTGACCAGGTAGTCACGGAGGGAACGGCCTTTGCGGAAGGCGGAGAGGGGTGGGGAGGGAAATATATCCCTGGTGGTGGGGTCTGTTTGGAGGTGGCGGAAATGTCGGCGGATGATTTGGTTTATGCGAAGGTTGGTAGGGTGGAAGGTGAGCACCAGGGGCGTTCTGTCCTTGTTGCAGTTGGAGGGGTTGGGTCTGAGGGCGGAGGTGCGGGATGTGGATGAGATGCGTTGGAGGGCATCTTTAACCACGTGGGAAGGGAAATTGCGGTCTCTAAAGAAGGAGGCCATCTGGTGTGTTCTATGGTGGAACCACTCCTCCTGGGAGCAGATACGGCGGAGGTGGAGGAATTGGGAATACGGGATGGCATTTTTGCAAGAGGTAGGGTGGGAAGAGGTGTAATCCAGGTAGCTGTGGGAGTCGGTGGGTTTGTAGAAGATGTCAGTGTCAAGTCGGTCGTCACTGATGGAGATGGAGAGGTCCAGGAAGGGGAGGGAGGTGTCAGAGATGGTCCAGGTAAATTTAAGGTCAGGGTGGAATGTGTTGGTGAAGTTGATGAATTGCTCAACCTCCTCGCGGGAGCACGAGGTGGCGCCAATGCAGTCATCAATGTAACGGAGGAAGAGGTGGGGAGTGGTGCCGGTGTAATTACGGAAGATCAACTGGTCTACGTAGCCAACAAAGAGACAGGCATAGCTGGGGCCCATACGTGTGCCCATGGCTACCCCTTTGGTCTGGAGGAAGTGGGAGGATTCAAAGGAGAAATTGTTAAGGGTGAGGACCAGTTCGGCCAAACGAATGAGAGTGTCGGTGGAGGGGTACTGTTGGGAACGTCTGGAGAGGAAAAAACGGAGGGCTTGGAGGCCCTGGTCATGGCGGATGGAGGTGTAGAGGGATTGGATATCCATGGCGAAGATGAGGCGTTGGGGGCCGGGGAAACGGAAGTCTTGGAGGAGGTGGAGGGCGTGGGTGGTGTCTCGAACGCATGTGGGGAGTTCCTGGACTAGGGTGGATAGGACAGTGTCGAGGTAGGTAGAGATGAGTTCAGTGGGGCAGGAGCATGCTGAGACAATGGGTCGGCCAGGGTGGTCAGGCTTGTGGATCTTGGGAAGGAGGTAGAACCGGGCAGTGCGGGGTTCCCGGACTATGAGGTTGGAAGCTGTGGGTTGGAGATCTCCTGAGGTGATGAGGTTCTGTATGGTCTGGGAGATGATGGTTTGGTGATGGGGGGTGGGGTCATGGTCAAGGGGGCGGTAGGAAGAGGTGTCCTCGAGTTGGCGTTTGGCTTCAGCGATGTAGAGGTCAGTGCGCCAGACTATCACTGCGCCCCCTTTGTCTGCTGGCTTGATGGTGAGGTCAGGATTGGAGCAGAGGGATTGGAGGGCTGCGCGTTGTGAGGGTGAGAGGTTGGATTGGGGGATGGGGGTCGACAGGTTGAGGCGGTTAATGTCCCGGCGGCAGTTGGAAATGAAGAGGTCAAGGGCAGGTAATAGGCCAGCGCGGGGTGTCCAGGTGGATGCAGTTTGTTGGAGGTGGGCGAAGGGGTCCTCGGAAGGTGGGCGGGAGTCCTGATTATGGAAGTAAGCTCGGAGGCGGAGGCGACGGAAGAATTGTTCGATGTCACGGCGTGTATTAAATTCATTGATGCGTGGACGGAGGGGGACGAAGGTGAGTCCTTTGCTGAGGACTGATCGTTCGTCCTCAGTGAGGGGGAGGATGAATAAATGTTGACCCAACCAGTAATGTCCACATGTTATGAATGAATATAAAGTGCAGTTGCTGATGGGTCAACTGGGGGTCTTGAATTTCACAAAGTGATCTTGCACTTCTTCATAGGAAGCTTTGTCAAATGCTGCAGGATGAAAGAGCTTCACAATGTTCTAGTGAAACCTCAAGGGTCCCCGAAACTTATACAGAAATCTCAAAATAGACAAGGTAAAGAACAATCATCTCTTTCCAGCCAGTAGGAGGAAGGTTTAAAAACATGTCCACCAGCAGCCATGAGGATAATTCCTGAAATATAGAGCTCAAAAGCATCACGACTATGTTTTAGATACAGTGCAGGAAGAATTTCAAGGACCTCAGCAGTAATGAGGAAAAGTACAGATCTTCATTTCTCCATCCAATACCATGATTGGCAATAGGCATTGTCTCCCACCTCAACAAACTTAATCCCCTCTATTGGACCATTCAATACCCAACACAAGGACTCATTACATATTTATTAGAAACACACACTCATCCAACAAATTGGTTTAACATTAAAGTTCCCATGAATGTTAATGGGCTCCAGCTTCAGTTTATTCTGGTCATAGTTCTTTAGCAATCTCTTTCCTTCATGGCAGAGTGGCTCAGTGATTAACACTGTTGCCTCAATGCACCAAGGACCCGTGTTCGATTTCACCCTCAGGTGACTGTCTGTGTAGAGTTTGCACATTCTCTGCATGGGTTTCCTCTAGGTGCTCCACTTTTCTCTCATTGTGCAAAGATGTGCAATTTGGGTTGATTGGTCATGCCAAATAGCCCATAATGTCCAGGGATGTATAGTTCAGGTGGATTAGGCATTGGAAATGGATAGCATAGGGGGATGAGTCTAGATGGGATGCTCTTCAGAGGGTCAGTGTGAACACAATGGGCCGAAAGGCCTGTTTTCACACTGTAGGGATTCTGTGATTCACCCGCTGTGTTCTTCATTTCCCTGCAGGGTACAGGCATGTTTTGCTTTGAGGTGGCCATTTGAATGAAATTAAATTTTATTCAGTTAAAAATCATTTGCAAAACACAGATTTAATCTGCCAGCGGTTTGATGGTGTAGCATACTCTACACTTTCACGTATCCAGCTTCCATCCAGACTCCCTCCTCACTTGTCACCCAATATACCTGATACAATAACCTCACTCTAACCTCATAAAGCTACCATTTGACAACAGATGTAGACATGGCTATCTGTGAATCTGGACCTTTAAATCTCAGAATGTGGCAACTAACTACTGTGAAAGGAGGATGCAGTTTTACCTTCCTGACAGATCTGAACTAAAGGGACATGTCAGAATAGAAATATGGCTCTCCATTTCTGATGCAGTCTGAATTACAATCTCCTTTTAGAAATGCAAAGCTCTCTCCTTTCATTAGCAGTCAAGAAATTGCCACTGCTGGGGAAATCAAGCCCAGGTTTTCTCCCCCGATCAGAATTTCTGGTCCATAGAAAATAGTTAATAACAAGCACCCGAATAGTGACTCACCAAAGCAACATGTCTCCAAGCAGATCCAAAACCATTGGCAACTGCTCTCAGCATTCAGCCAATACACCATTGTTGATTACCAACATTTCACCAAGAAGTGACCCTGTGTGGAAACCTCTAATATATCACAATGAATACCAGATTATCACCATCCAATAACCTGATGACTCTTCAAGAAATATATCTAAAATGATGAGACATGACGTCCTTCACTACAAGTTCTGTTTAATGTTCCTACCTTGGTCTAATTTGTAAGATATTGATTCTCTTATGATTTGTGAGGATTTTACCTACTTCTGATGTCAAATTAATAGGGCCCTGGTTACATGGTTCTGCCTTGGAAAGTTATTATTGCAGTCTAAAGGCATAATCTACAAATCCTGGCTCACACAACACCTGTCCCATCACCTATTGACCCTTATTGGAAATCCCTTTCATCAGTAGCCTGGTCTATTTTGAGATTCCTTTTTTTTTTCTAAATCAACATGCTCAACCATTTCAATTTTACTGCTAAAAGCAACATTTAACTCTGCCTGTCATGGATCATTTTCAGAGTAAGGACTACTGAAAACATATTCATCCAGCCCCTCCACTTTTCTGATCAGTTCCTGAATATTTTAAGGGACTCAGTAGAACTTTTGGTTACACACTAACTCACATGATGCTGAGAAAGATTGTATCTTTATTTCCACCATTGGTCACCAACTTCGTTTCCATGAATCTTTTAGCAGGTATAATAGCAGTCATGGGTAATTTTTACAGTTTTTGATACTGATCATCATTTCTCTGTTCACTTTATATTTTGAACTTTTTTTAAAAAAACATCATTTATTTCATGAACTTAGACAGCACAAAAACAGATAATTAAGTCCAAAGAGATTCAGCTGCTTATTTCTTATTTGTTTGGTGAATCACCAGTCAGACACCAGAAATTGGATGTTTAAGACTCCTGTGGTCATAAAGGTTGGCTTTGTAGCTTCCAGATTTTCAGCACTCTTGGTTTTTGAAATAGTAGTCTTGCAGGACATGATGCATACATGGTGCTAGTAATGGTGAATACATTTTGGCGAGGGTGTTAATTTGACTGCAGAGAGTATCTGCTCTGTATACAGATATGGAGAGTAGGCTGATCATGATGTTGATCAGTGTGTAATATCAATTTTACAACAAGCTGTCACTTGGAAATCAAAACTCTATCTGTTAATGAGACCTCTCCAGCTACAGAAGGAACTTCCCCGACACACTCCCCACTGATTCCATCACTCCTTCTACCTCCCTAGCTATAATCACCACAACCAGTGTTAATGAATAGGCTTACAGAATAGCTACTGTTGATTTTTATCTCACCTGTGACTGTGATTGTACAAATGTTAGGTGTTTTCCAAAATTGATTAAAATTGCTTCAGTCTGCAGAGAGTGTTGTGGGATAAGAAGCAAGACGTTTTCTTAATTTCAAGATTTCTACACTAAATGTTTGCTCCACAAAATGCTTGCTTCAGAAGTACACAAGTATTTATACGAAGTCCTCATTTAACATTGTCCCATTTAACATTTTTTGCTTGAACCTCGCCATGTTATTGAGGAGTAATCCTGCTGAGCATTGTGAGAAATAATCTTGCTGAGCATTGTGAGATTCATTTTGTTTGACCTAATTTGTGCCATTTCAGTGCAGCCTCTCCTGCTCTCAGACGTGAGGCCACTCCTCTTGCCCAGCTTTTCAATGTGTGACCTCTCCCTGTGCTTGATCTTCCAGCATGCTGCCTCGTAGTAAGTTCAATCATGATGGACATCATGCCAACCAGGAGTAATGCCAAAGCCCAGCAGCCAACCAAGAAGAGCAGCATCATTATGTCTCAGTGGACCCTGGATGTAGTAGTTGCCAGCAAGAAAGGAGATGCTATTGGGCAGTTATTACAATATGACCAAGAACAAATAATGCTCAAACAGGCAGACTTGAGCCTGATAAGTAGGGGATGCCATGGTGCCTCAGACTCCACTCAGAATGCCAAGGACAGAAAGAGGCCACAATCGAAGTGTCAGGGAGGGGAAGTCACCAGGAGGATCTGCGAGCAGGAAGCAACGTTTACTTGAACTTAGCAACACAAAGTATTTCAACTTACATGGAATAATGCTTTGTTTCCTGATAAGGAACTTATCACCAGTTGTACATTGATTCTTATGGGAACCTAAATTTCACTTAATATTATGATTTTCATGAATGCAACCATAATATTCAGTGGGAAGAAACAACATCAAGTATTTCCCTGTGGGCAGAGTGGAAGGCCAGGTACAATATTAAAGTAAAGTAACATTGTCATAGACTTACCAGGCTAGAGGGCTGCTATTTTATTAGCGAGAGATCCTGAAGGTCACCAGCCCTCAGGTAAGGGGAGAGGCTGAGGAGGATTGTCCTTCATGTTAACTTCAACTAGTACAGGAATTGAAACCCAGCGTGTTGCCATCACTCTGCATTGCAAACCAGCAATCCAGCCAACCAAGGTAGCTAGCATTTTATAACTCCACAGATTGTTTGTGTCATTAGAACAGGATTTCCCATGAAGAGATATTGTGGAGCTGGGTAGGATAATAGTGAGTCAAAAAGAATGTATGGTCCCTTTTAAGGCTGAAAGTGTTTGTCTGATCTTAACGTACTGCAAACATTGCCAGTATTCAGAGCAATGGGAAGACGGGCTGTTCCAAACAAACATGTAAAAATTGGCTGTCAAATGGATACCTGAGTTTTGGTTGCTGTTTTGACAACAATTCAAATCTGACCAATTGATTTAAACCAAACACTCAGCCCTTGAAAGCCAATCAAATTTAAAATCTGATGATATTGACAGCCTGAAATCAAACTGACTGTAAGAATTTCAGATGTAGTCAGGGGGTAAAAATGTGTGTTTTTAAAAATCATGGGGGGCGGGGGGGAGAGCAACTGTCACTGAAAGGGAGCCAACAGTCATGAACAGGTCTGAAAGAAATCTCAGAAAGGACCCTCCATTAAAGATACAAAGAAATTTTATACAAAGATACTCACGGTTAAAAAAAATCAAGGAGGACGTCCCAGGAAGAAAAGCAGAATCAGCAGGATAGAAGGAAACAGCAGATTCGGAAAGATGGAAGGAATACAGCAAAAGAGATTGTATGGACTTTGAGAGATTAAGTTAATTTAATGTTTAGTAATTGTGTCATTGGAGCAGCATCTTAACTCAGTTGGGGTCAGATGGTCATTAGTTAAGAAAAAGGGGGCTCGGGTTTGTTAGTAGTTTTAGTTTTGTGTTCACAGTTGGAGTTAGGAAAATAAATTGTTTTTTCACTTTTTAACAGATTATGAAGCAAGGTGAGCTTCCTGTGTGTTTTGGATTAAATTAGCACAGGGGTTCATAACGGAATGAGGGCTATTGTCCAGGATTTGAACAGACTGATTGCTTACGTACAAATATGTTACAACATAGCCGTTTAGATTACAAAGATGTCGAAGCCTTTTTTTATTTCATTTGGAAGATTAACTATGCAGATGGAGTGGCCAGAGAATTTGTGGGTAACATTAGTTCAGACGAAGCTGGTAAGGTGTTTGCAGTGCTGTCAGATGAGGAGTCATAGAGTCATAGAAATGAACAGCATGGAAACAGACCCTTCGGTCTAACTCGTCCATGCCGACCAGATATCCCAATCTAATCTGCTACCACCTGCCAGCACCCGGCCCACATCCCTCCAAACCCTTTCTATTCATATACCCATCCAAATGCCTCTTAAGTGTTACAATTGTACCAGCCTCCACCACTTCCTCTGGCAGCTCGTTCCATACACATACCACACTCTGCGTGAAACAGTTGCCCCTTAGGTCTCTTTTATATCTTTTCCCTCTCACCTTAAACCCATGCCCTCTAGTTCTAGACTTTCCGAACCCAGGGAAAAGACTTTGCCTATTTACCTTATCCATGCCTCTCATAATTTTATAAACCTTTACAAGGTCACACCTCAGTCTCCGACGCTCCAGGGAAAACAGCCCAAGCCTGTTCAGCCTCTCCCTATAGTCAAATCCTCCAACCCTGGCACCATCTTTGTAAATCTTTTCTGAACCCTTTCAAGTTTCACAACATCTTTCCAATAGAAAAGAGACCAGAATTGCACGCAATATTCCAACAGTGGTCTAACCAATGTCCCGTACAGCAGCAACCTGACCTCCCAACTCCTGTGTTCAATACTCTCACCAATAAAGGAAAGCATACCAAATGCCTTCTTCACTATCCTATCTACCTGCGACTCCACTTTCAAGGAGCTATTAACCTGCACTCCAAGGTCTCTTTGTTCAGCAACACTCCCCAGGACCTTACCATTAAGTGTACAAGTCCTGCTAAGATTTGCTTTCCCAAAATGCAGCACCTCACATTTATCTGAATTAAACTCCATCTGCCACTTCTCAGCCCATTGGCCCATCTGGTTCAGATCCTGTTGTAATCTGAGGTAACCCTCTTCGCTATCCACTACACCTCCAACTTTGGTGTCATCTGCAAACTTACTAACTGTACCTCTTATGCTCGCATCCAAATCATTTATGTAAATGACAAAAAGTAGAGGACCCAGCACCGATCCTTGTGGCACTCCACTGGTCACAGGCCTCCAGTCTGAAAAACAACCCTCCACCACCACCCTCTGTCTTCTACCTTTGAGCCAGTTCTGTATCCAAATGGCTAATTCTCCCTGTATTCCATGAGATCTAACCTTGCTATTCAGTCTCCCATGGGGAACCTTGCCAAACGCCTTACTGAAGTCCATATAGATCACATCTACCACTCTTCCCTCATCAATCCACTTTGTTACTTCGTCAAAAATCTTAATCAAGTTTGTGAGACATGATTCCCCATGCACAAAGCCATGTGGACTATCTCTAACCAGACTTACCTTTCAAAATACATGTACATCCTGTCCCTCAGGATTCCCTCCAACAACTTGCCCACCATCGACATCAGTCTCACTGGTCTATTGTTCCCTGGCTTGTCCTTACCACCTTTCTTAAACAGTGGCACCACGTTAGCCAATCTCCAGTCTTCTGGCACCTCACCTGTGACTGTATATGATAAAAATATCACAGCAAGAGGCCCTGCAATCACTTCTCTAGCTTCCCACAGAGTTCTAGGTTACACCTGATCAGGTCCTTGGGATTTATCCACTTTTATGCGTTTCAAGACATCCAACACTTCCTACTCTGAATTATGGACATTTTGCAAGATGTCATCATCTATTTCCCTACAGTCTATATCTTTCATATCCTTTTCCACAGTAAATACTGATGCAAAATACTCATTTAGTATCTGCCCCATTTTCTGCGGCTCCACACAAAGGCTGCCTTGCTGATCTTTGAGGGGACCTATTCTCTCCCTAGTTACCCATTTGTCCTTAATGTCTTTGTAAAAACCCTTTGGATTCTCTTTAATTCTATTTACCAAAGCTATCTCATATCCCCTTTTTGCCCTCCAGATTTCCCTCTTAAGTATACTCCTACGTTCTTTATACTCTAAGGATTCACTTGATCTATCCTGTCTATACTTTACACATGCTTCTTCTTTTTCTTAACCAAACCCTAAATTTCTTTAGACATCCAGTGTTCCCTATACCTACCAGCCTTTCCTTTCACCCTAACAGGAATATACTTTATCTGGATTCTTGTTATCTCATTTCTGAAGGCTACCCATTTTCCAGCCATCCCTTTACCTGTGAACAACTGTCCCCATTCAGCTTTCAAAAGTTCTTGCCTAATACCGTCAAAATTGGCTTTTCTCCAATTTAGAACTTCAACTTTTAGATCCAAAGATGTGCAGGGTCAGGTGAATTGGCCATACTAAATTGTCTGTAGTGTTAGGTAAGGGGTAAATGTTGGGGTATGGGTGGGTTTCGCTTCGGCGGGTCGGTGTGGACTTGTTGGGCCGAAGGGCCTGTTTCCACACTGTAATCTAATCTAATCTAATCTAATCTAATCTGGTCTATCCTTTTCCATCATTATTTTAAATCTAATAGAATTATGGTCACTGGCCCCAAAGTGCGCCCCCACTGACACTTCAGTCACCTGCCCTGCCTTATTTACCAAGAGTAAGTCAAGTTTTGCACCTTCTCTAGTAGGTACATCCATATACTGAATCAGAAAATTTTCTTGTACACACTTAACAAATTCCTCTGCATCTAAACCCTTAACACTATGGCAATCCCAGTCTATGTTTGGAAAGTTAAAATCCCCTACCATAACCACCCTATTTTTCTAACAGATAACTGAATTGTTTCTCAATTTCCCTCTGACTATTCGATGGTCTATATTACAATCCCAATAAAGTAGAGATTATGCAGATGTCAACAGGCTATTTTGAGAGCTTAAGAATTAATACTAGCAGGGTATAACAGCGATTTAGAAACATAACAAAGGAAGCAGGTCAGACTTAAGTTGAGCTTGGAAGAATTAAACATCGCAATTTTGATAGATGGGTGCAAGTCTTAAAAATACACAAGATATATTGTAGTTTCATAGTAATAGAAGCAGGAGTAGGCCATTTGGCCCATTAAAACTGCTACGCCATTCATTAAAGTTATGGCTGATCTATCCATCATCTCAGCTCCTCCTACCTGCATTATTCCCATAACCTTAATTCCCCGACCGTGCAAAAACTCATCCAACTTTATCTTTAATATATTTAATGAAGTTGCCTCTACTGCTTCATTGGGCAGAGAATTCCATGGATTCACCACTCTCTGGGAAAAGTAGTTCCTCCTCATCTCTGTCTTAAATCTACTTCCCATAATCTTGATGCCATGTCCCCTAGTCCTAGTCTCACCTGCCAGTGGAAATAATTTGCCTGTCTCTATATTATCTTTCCCTTTCATAATTTTATATGTTTCTATATGATTCCCCCCCCCCCCATCTTCTAAATTCTAGCTAGTTCAGTCTCAGGTGGTTCAACCTCTCCTCATAGGGTAACCCCCTCATCTCTGGAATCAAACTTCTTCTGCACCGCCTGCAAAGCCAGTATATCCTTCCTCAAGACTGACACAAAATAATTATTCAAGGCCTCAGCCATGGCCCAATATTAATTCCCCTTTCTCATCCTGCAAGGGATTTACACCCACTTTTGCCACACTTTTCCATTTTATATATTTATAAAAACTTTTCCTTCCAGTTTATATATTCTGTGCTAGTTTGTATTCATAATCTATCTTTCCTTTCTTTATTGCTTATTTCGTAATTCATTGTAGCTTTTGAAACTTTTGCCAATCTTCCTGTTTCCCACTAGTCTTGGCTACTTTACAAAGCTGCATTTTTAATTGGATGCCTTCCTTTATTTCCTTGATTATCCCAGGCTGGCCCTTCCTACCCTTGCTATCCTTGTTCTTCACTTTCCATGAGCACTGTGAAAAGTCTTTTTGAAAGTTCTCCACTGTTCCTCAACTGTTCAACCATATAACTTGTGTTCCCAGTCTAATTTAGTCAACTCCTTCCTCATCCCCGTATAGTCTCCCTTGTTTAAGCATAACACCCTCGTTTTAGATGATACTATTTCACCCTCCATTTGTATCTGTGATCACTCTTTCCGAAAGGATCCTTAACTACGAGATCATTAATTTTATCTGCCTCGTTACACAGGACCAGGTCTAAGATTGCACGCTCCCTTGTAGGTTTGGTAACGTGCTGTTCAAGAAAGTGGTGAGGCTCTAAGAGAGATTATTCTTCTGGAGAAGTTTAAAGATTCACTTCCAGAGATGAAAATAATTTATGTGGATGAACAGAAAGTTCCAGAAGTGGGAAGAGTCACAGAGGTGGAAAATGAATATGCATTGGTGCATAAGGCTACATTTAGCTTCCAACAGGAACTTCATTCCGTAAGGGATCAAAATTGGGAGAAGGGGAGATCCTTTACTAAAACAGAAAAACTAAATCATCCTCGAAATAGCTTACCACAGGTGAAAAAAGAAGCTCAATGTATCGAACAGGAGGTGAAAGGCCTCAACTGTTTCCACTGTGGTAAGGTGGGACATGTAAAGTCCCAGCGCTGGTTGTTGATGAAAGGCACTGGGGATAATGATGTGGCAAAAGAGGCTAAACCAGTGGGATTTGTGGAAGTAGTAAAGGAAACCCCAAGAGAAGTCGAGAAGCTGCAGGAGAGAGCACAGCCGAGGCTGGGGCTGTGCATTGAGTTAGTGTCCGATCTCTATAAAGACTTCATTTCTGTGGATAAAATTTACTCAGGAAGAACAATGGGAGAAGAAAAAGAAATCACAATTTTAAGTGATATAGGTTCTGGTCAGTCTCTAATACTAAGAGATGAAAATATTTGCACTCCTTCTGAAAGTTACCTGAGAAGGTGATAATTTGTGAATTGGGTAAACAGAATTTTAATGTTCTTCTATGTACGATCAGGTTGGAGAGCCAAATCAAGACTGGGGAAATGATAGTGGGAGTTGGATTGACAGTGTGTCACTTGTAGGAATACAGTTTGTTCTTGGAAATGGTCTAGCAGAATCTAAGGTGGGAGAGATGTCTGTTGTGGTGGAGAAGCCAAAGGAAAACCAGGAGTTCAAAGAAAATTACCCTGGAATTTTTCCAGACTGTTTAATAACAAGATCCCACTATCATAAGTTACCACAAGAAAGAAACACGAAAGAGAAAGATAAAGGAGTTGAGGTTCAGTTAGCTGACACCCTGTTTGATGAAATGGTACAGGACAAACCTGAACAGATAAAGAGTCAGGCAAAGGTGTTTAGTCCTGAAAGGTTAATGGACTTATATCAGAAAGATGAGATGATAGAAGAACAATATCATGATGTATACTCAGTAAAGGGATCAGAATGTATTCCTGAGGGTTACTATCTTAAGGATGGAATCCTAAGGCAAAAATGGACTCCATGGCAGGTTAGTGCAGAGGAGCAATGGGCGGAAGTGCACCAGATTGTGTTGCAGGTAGCATACAGACATGAAGTATTGTGGATAGCACATAAATTACTTGTAGGAGATCACCTAGGTGTGAGAAAGAGTCAGGCTAAGATATAAAAGCACTTCTATTGGCCTGGACTCCATAAGAAAGTGGTTGAATTTTGTCAAACATGTATTACATACCAGGTAATTGGAAAGCCACAGACAGTAATAAAACCAATGCCTTTACACAGGGAACTGGACAAAAAAAGTTGCTTGTTACTGCCCCATAGAGTGAGGAATCAAATCCAGATGACAAGGATTTTAATGTGCCTCAAAATAAATTAAATAAAGAGAAAGTCCTTGAAGAATGGGATAGAATAGTGAGCTATCTGTCTCAGGAGCAAAGAACTGATGTGAAATGTTTGTTGCAGCAGTATGAGGACATATGTAGGAATAGAGGGGGGAAGACTAACACTATTGTGCATGAAATGGAAGTATAGAATGTTGTTCTGATAAAACAACACCCTGACAAACTTAATCCCCTTAAAGCTGCACAGATACAGCAGGAATGGATGCAGTGCTCAAAGAAGGCATCATTGTGCTAAGTCAGAACAAGCACAGTTCACCGATTGTGTCAGTTCCCAAATCTGATGGGACTCAAAGATTTAGTGTAAACTATCGGAAGGTCAAGGTCATAACTAAATCAGACTCATATCCAATACCAAGGTTGGAGGACCGCATAGGGAAAGTCTGATTGACAGAGTGTCAGTTCCAGGACTACAGTTCACTCTTGGAAATGATTTCGCAGGATCCAAAATGGGAACGATGTCCCTTGTGGTGGAGAATCCGAAGGAAAACCAGGGAACTGAGGAGTTAAAAGAAATAAGTTGGACTTATACATAGTTATTGGCAGGTATCTTTATCAGAGAAAACAAAAGACGTTTCTGTGTTTGTCACCCCAAATGTGCTATATAAATTCAAATTAATGCCCTTTGGAATGAAGGAAGCACCAGCCACACTCCGCAGACTCGTGAACAGAGTTGTGGCACAAGTTACTAATCGTGCCGTCTATATCGATGACTTGGTGACCTTTAGTCATTCGTGGAAAGATCACATGGTGCACGAAGCAGAAATCATTGAAAGATTATGAAAGGTGAAACTGGTTTTAAATTTTGCAAAACTGAATTTGCGAAGGCAGACGTGACATTCTTGAGACATAACTTTGGACACGGAAGGATGACCCCAAGGAAAATGAAGACCAAGGCTATTGAGGAATTTCCATAACCATCCTCGAAGAAAGAGGTGTTTCAAATTTTGGGATTGAGTGGATTCTACCAGAAGTTTGTACCAAACTTCAGTAGCATAGTGACACAGTTAACAGATTTGCGAAAGAAGAACATGAAATTTCAGTGGACAGAGCAATGCCAGGAGGCATTTGAAAATCTAAAAGCCATACTGACCACCACACTAGTTTTAGCCACACCAACCTTCATAAAACCATTTAAAGTCATTATCGACGCCAGCAACATAAGGGTTGGAACTGTACTAATGCAGGAAGCTGAGGATAGAATTGAATAGCTAATTAGTTACTTTTCTATGAAACTCAATATTCATCAGAGAAAATATTCCACCACTTAAAAGTTGTTGAGTTTAGTATGAGCCTTACTGCATTTTAAGGTTGATACACAAATAATATTTTAGAGACAGTTGTATACATCAACCACAAACTTTTCTTTTCTTTTTGCAAAGTTTTAAGGGAAAATATTCAAGAATATTTTGATGGCATCTGATGTTATAGGCTTTTAGTTTACAAACTGTCCATGTGGTGGGTCAGAAACATGTTATTGCAGATGTTATTGTGGGCTTAAAAGGAAATGAATATGTAAGATAGAACCTGTACAGTCCATATATTTTATAGATATGGATGCAGAATCAGTATGAAATGTTTAACTTCAGATTACTGACAAATGCATTTTGTAATAATGGTATTCAGATTTAGAGAAAAAAAGAAAAAAAATGAAGCCATCTTTTCATTATGATGGTTCTTTTTTTTCTGAATGGGTGAGGTGTTAGGAAGCTGGGTAGAATAATAGTGAGGTGAAAAGAGCATATGCTTCTCTTTAAGACAGAAAGTGCTTTTCTGAGCTGAAGGGACTGCAAATGCTGCCATTACACAGAGTAGCTAGGAGACAGGCTCTTCCAAAACAGACACATGCAATAATTGGCTGTTAAATAGCTACCTGAGTTTTGATTGCTGTTTAACAACAATTCAAATCTGACCAATTGACTTTAATCAAACACTTAGCACCTTGAAGCCAATCGAATTTAAAATCTGATGATGTTGACAGCCTGAAACCAATCTGATTATAAGAATTTCAGGTGTAATCAGGGGTATAAAAATGAGTGTTCCTGAAAATTGTAGAAAGAGTAACTACTGCTGAAAGTAACCTCTATTAAAGGTACCAATGAATTTTATCGAAAGATACTCAGTTTAAAAAAAAATCAAAAAAGGCAGCATGTTGGAAGGCCAGAAGGAAGACAGCATAAGAGACTAAGTTAATTTAATGTTTAAAGATTGTTATTAGAACAGCTTTTTTTAATAGTTAGGTTCAGATAGTCATTCTTTTAAGAAAAGGGGGTTCAGATTTGTTAACACTTTAATGTTCACTGTTAAAGTTAAAATAAACTTAGTTTTGTTTCTTTAAACTGTATAAATCAGGAGGTTTTGTTTCACTCACCAATGTTCATAACTGATTGTGAGGTCAGCTTCCCTGGTTGTTTCAATTTTAATTAGTGGAAGGGTTTGACCTCTGCTCTAACAGAGGTCAGGGAGACTTTGCTTTCAGTTGGATGCTAAAGGCTAGGTAAAGGGGCTGAAGATGTCCAAACCCACAGGCTGAGAAGTATCTGTGGTCAGAGGGCAAGGTGATGAGACTACACAATCTAAGTAAGAGATTGGTGATTAAAAATCTTGCTGGTAGTTATGGTGGAGTTAGAAGTTGTCCCATTGTGGGATGGGAGCTGATATTGTGCTGAGGAAGTGTTTTTAATGCTGAATCCAGCAATTAAAATAAAAGGACCATCCCTCTTGGATCAAGTAGCTTTCCCATACCTTTCTTGAGCTGTTGTTTGCCAAGGCTCAGGAAATTTGGTTGGTCAAGGTTAAATATGAATTGGTGGATGAAAATAATACATGCATTATTCAAATGTAATTGAAATGTTATTGACAATTTTCTACTAATCCTTGTGATCTATTCTTAAAGTTTGCCATTTCTTGCATCAGCTTCTCATGTCATCAAATTAGATCAGTTGATCTGCTTAAATTGTCATTTCAATTGCATATCTAGTCTCACTGATCACTGTTTATCACTAATTCCAAGGTATTCTGTTTTAAGTTCTGCCATTTCATGCACATTGGTTGATCCTTTGTTTTTTGGGGATGGAGGGTGAAGGGAGAGAAGGTTAAGGCAGACAACAAGGTCTTAAATTTGACAAGATTCCATGGTTTTAGAATACTTGGCTGTTGTCCTCATGATCAGTGGTTTAATTGCAAGGAGGCAGCAATGACTAACAAAGGTAATTTGCCACTAGCTGCTTAGTCACATGGAGAGCAAACTCTTAAGTATTAATTTGAACTAACCCTCTAAAGCAAAAGGTAAACATCCCTTATTGGGGCACTAATGGTTCATGGAAACTTAAAGGTGATCTGAAACTTAAATCAAACTTTTAAAATTTGGAATCGTATATCCCAGGATCTGTAGTGCCCACCTGTCTCTCAAGGCATTTGTTGGGACTGAATGTTGCATCATCTCTTGATTACTTGACTGCAAATGGGGGTGGCAAACTGTTAATAGCAAACATAACTTATAATGACCCTGTCCAGAGCTGGAGATCGTTAATGACTACTTATGCAATGGCAAGTAGAAACAGATTGGGTAATCACTTATCAGAACTCCAGTCTGACTCTGATCTTTCCAGCTGATACTCTTTTCACTACACTTTTTGTCCTATGTCTCCTGGATGAAGTTGAACAAAATCTTAAAACAGCACCTCAATTTGATTCAGCACGTTATACCTTTTCAGACTTGACACTGTCTGCAACTATTCATGGTCATGTTTCAGACTGCATCAATGTCCATCATTTCTGTTCCTCATTAACACAAATTGTGGGTGGTTGACAGACTCTAAGACAAGTGGGTTAGTATAAGCCTAAATTTTTATACTTTATAAGAATATATCTGAAGAAACCCAGCTTCAGAAAGAAGAGTCAGTCCCTGTGAGTACAAAGTTAAGTGTCAGGAAAAAGTGTCAATGAATGATTGTCTTTCAGATTGGAGGAAGGACAGTATTCAGTACTGTTTGAAGACATTTTGTAATCCATAGTATTGTCATATGCCCTGAATCTTCACTCCACCTCTCCCCATGACCCATCCATTCAGTGTATAGCACTTAAGGACCTCCACTCATCCCCCATGACCTCCTCATATTAAACTATGGTCAGATCTGTTTTGGTGCTACTTTCCACTGGGACACCTCAAATGTGACCACTTTTTTTGTCAACTAAAGACTTCTTCCTAGCTCTACAATAATGCAGTTGACAGGGCCATGCCCAACCTATCTTCCACACTTCTGCCCTCACCACTTCCCTTCTTTCCCATCCATTACTTTGCACCCCACTGCTTGCCATGCTCAAAGGATTATCCCCTAATTTCCATCACGTGCAGCAGGATGCCACTACCAAACACATCATCCCCTCCCTCCCCAGTAGCATTCTGCACAGACTATTCCATCTTTGATACCCTACTGCTCCATCACTCCTAACTCCTTTCCTCACTTCCATGGCACAGAAGGTGTAACGCTTGCTCACTTACCACTGCCCTCCTCACTGTCCAAGATATCAAACACAATAATTTACTGCTTTAAACTGTCTACTGCATTTGCTGCTCACAATGCAGCCGCCTTTACATTAGGGAGATAAAATGCAGATTAAGCAATTGCTTTGCTGAACATTTCTGTTCTGTCCTTTGGAATAACCCTGACCTTCAAGTTAACTGCAATTTCAATAAGCCAACTTGCTCTCCTGCTAACATTGCTGCAATGTTCCAATGAAGCATAAATGAAACTTAATGAACAAGATATCACTATGCTTAGAATCTTATAGCCTTGAGGTCTCAATACAGAATTGTACAACTTCAGAAACTGATTGCATTATGTCTGTTCTCCAGTTTTATTACATTCTCTCTACCCCTTACTCACCCAACAGCCTTGTCTTGTTTACTTTATTGTAAGTAAACTTTGTAGGAAGGATCCATTTTCTTCAGACCCATTTTACATTTTTTAACCTTCTCCGCCTTTAACAATCCTTTTGTCTTTTGCACTGGGCCTCAAATCCCTTGACCATCTGGCCCCTTCCTCCTCCTTTGTCTCTTTTTAAAGAAAAAGCATTTTCCAATCAGTTTCAATACTGAAGGACGATTATGCTGCATTCAAAATTAACTTTGGTTCTCTCTCCACAAGATACCAGAATCGTTGAGTTTCTTCAGCATCCTCTGTTTGATCCAGATGTCCAGCGTATGTGGTATTTTAATTTTATCTTAAACAACTACGTTGGAGAGTTCTAAACTTTTGTGCACATTGTTAGATATTTACCCAAATTTATCCCTGACCCCAACTGCTCCTCCAGACAGCAGGATCCCTGACCTCCAATACCAAGGTATCCTGGGACCAAAGGTGTACCTCAGCTTTCCAAAAAGCCCTGGCTATCTAAGGGAAATACTCAAATAGACCTGCTTCCATCTGGTCTATTTCTGTACTCCCTGATTCGATGGACTCCAAACTTTTTTTAGGTGGAGGCATCCAATCATTTGTGACCAGCCACATTGGCGAAATATGTTTACATGAACTACAAGCTGTCCCTACTTCCACTCTCCTAAAAATTCAGAGTGGGAGAATTTGGGATTTCTGATGGATTTTGGTATCCACCACAGTGAAACCTGGGCCAAAGACTTGGATGCATTGGACACATTTTCAAAATTTTCAGATGACGCATTGTGAAAGTACAATGACTGTCAGGTGGATGGTAATCAACTTCAAGACATACACCTGCTGGTGGAATAACAAAATACAATTTTGTAACTGAAATTGAAATCAAAGAATTGTGAAGTGATGTATTTTGGTAGTGGCATGAATGCTGGACTTAAGATGGTTGGTAATGTTTTAAAATGTCTCCTTTTAAGTTAAGGTAATCAGATTTTTGGAAGTACCTAAGTTCACACATAGATTTGGCCTAACTTGTCCATGATGACCATGTTTATGTAGTGTTTGTTTGCCATGGGTCTGAAGCTTGAATAGAAACCTATTGAACTCATGGTAGTTTGACACTAGCTCATAGTGACAGCAGCTTTGAGCTCTGAAGAGAGAGAAAGCAATATTACTCTGAGGTGAAAGCAACTATTGTGGGGAAGCAGGGTGCTGGTTTATTTTCTAGTCAGAAGGCAGGGGAAAGAATAGACTGGACTTGCATTTAGAAATTTAAGACCCAAAGGGTCAGTGTGCCTTACTGGTGCAATGTGGGTTTAATTAGAACAGCTTATGAAGGATTCTGGAAACTCTAAAGTGAGCCTGCTGGAAAACTAGAAATAATACTAGGCTCATTCTTGTAATTTTACACATCTTCCAGAAATGTAGTGAACAGCAATAGCAGTTGTAAGATGCACCTCAATTGTGTTATTCATTACTACAAATATTATTTTCATTGGTTTGGCATTAGTTGCTGTTCAATTAACATTTGATCTATGTTCATTTGTTTTGTTCCATTAAAGGCCTTAAAATGGGAATTTTTGTCATTCATTATATCATTTGTTGTTTGGCCATTTTTTAGTTATTGGTCTCTACAGTGATTGTAAATAGTGGGGATGAATGAGATGAGGCAATGAAAACTAACGTTTTAAAGTAAATGCAGGAGCAGACAGATCTGGGAATATGTACACAAATCATTTGAAGGTATCAAGGCACTTTCAGAAAGTCATTGAAAACATACTTGGGACACTAAGCCTTATAAATAGAGGTGTGGAATACAAGTTGCAATATACCTTTGCTGAATACTGGCTTGGCTCCAACTGGAGAATCCTCATAATGATTTTTAGGGTGTGAAGGCTTTTGCAAGGGTGCAGATTGGGGACTTGTTTTGGACATTAAGTACTTCAATAAAGTGGATAGGCCAGAGCAGCCATTGTTGCTCTCCTCTGGAGATGATATGGAAATGTTTAATTCAAATGTACAAAATCACAGGAAAATGACATGCAGGTATAGCAGACAATTGGGAAGGCAATGGTATGTTGAACTTGATTACAAAGAGGATTGGAACATAAGTTAGGAAGTCTTGATGCAATTAAAATGAAATTTGAGACTACATTTTGAATACTGTGTACAGTTTTGTCTTTATCCAAGGAAGGATATACTAGCTGTGGCATGGTACAATGTAAGTTAACTGGACTCACTCCTCAGATGGAGAGCTCTAATTTGGGAAAGTGCTATATGTCTCGAGTGTGGAAGATTAAAATATGATCCCATTGAAACATGTAAAATTCATGCAGGGTTTCACAGGGCAGCAAATCTCTCCTGTCTGGAGAGTTCAGAACTAGGGTTCACCATTTCAGTCTGCTGTCGACTGCTTTGAAGAGAAACAAATTCACTTAGAGGATTGTGAATCTGTTGAAACACTCTACCTCAGAGGATGCAGATGCTCAGTTACTGAGTATATCAATAGGTTTTCAAGATGAAGGGAATCAGGGATATAGAGAAGAAAAGGAGAGTTAATTTAGGAATTCATCATTTGAATTATGGAGCAAGCAAAATGATCTGTATGGTCAAGTTTTGCTCTGACTTCATTCATGTTTTTTGTCATTGGAGAACACTTGGATACAAGAAACCAGCAATTAATGAGGCATCCTTTGCCACCTTTTTGTTAAGGAGAAAGTGAGGTCTGCAGATGCTGGAGATCAGAGCTGAAAATGTGTTGCTGGAAAAGCGCAGCGGGTCAGGCAGCATCCAGGGAACAGGAGAATCGACGTTTCGGGCATAAGCCCTTCTTCAGGAAGGATGCTGCCCGACCTGCGCTTTTCCAGCAACACATTTTCAGCACCTTTTTGTTAACCCTGCTCAGATCTATGGTATTGTGGCAATTCAAGAAACATTCTAATTTTCCCAATATTCCCACTATAATCAATCAGCTTCCCACATCTATTAAAGGTTGAAAACAAATGGCTGGAGATCACAATGGTTCAGGCAGCTGCCATGGAGAGACAGTAAGGTAATGTTGAGGTGACTCTTCACTAGAGCTCTCCATGGATGCTACCTGACTACTGAGATTCCAGCACTTGTTTTCAGTTCAGATTTCAGCATCCACAGTAATTTGGTCCTAGTTATCAAAGGTTTCTAGTTTGTCTAAACAGCCCTAAGCTGACTCCCAGTCATCAAAACTGATTGAGATGTACCTCAATGGAGCTGTGATTTGAATACAAAATTGAGATAATGCTTCAGTTAGACAGAATTGGTAAGGTTTCATCAAGGGAATTGTACACAAATTTTTATAATGAAAGAAGGATATAAATGTGTTGGATGCAATTCAGAAGGTTTTCTACACTAGCACCCAAAATGGAAAGTTCTCAAGAGGAAAGATTAGGCAGGTTTGGTTTGTATCTGCTAGAGTTAAACAGAGTACCAGTTGGTTTGATTGAAACAAAAGATGCTGAAGGGTCTTGACAGTGCATGCAGAAAGTGAATTAACTCCATCAGGATTGGTCACCAAGATAAACCTTTTTACACGTGGAGAGCCCTTTACACTGATCCAGCTCCCTCAGCTAGCTGAGTGAACAGGAATGTCTGACACCCCTGTTCTTGTGTTTTTTTTTAATTTTAATCATCACCTAGATCTCTGGTTGAAACTTTATTGCTGGAACAGCACAGCAGGTCAGGCAGCATCCAGGGAACAGGAGATTCGACGTTTTCGGGCACAGGCCCTTTTTCAGGAAATCTGGATCTCTGGATTAATAGCCTAGTGATAATACCACTAGGCCATTGCCTCCCCTTAACACTCCTGTTCTTTTATTACATATAATGTCAGTGCCATAAACTGAGGAGACTCTAAATCTCCTGGTTACTTTTTTTCTTAAACCCCCACACTACTGCCTAACTGGTCGTCCTTATATTTTGACACTTCTGTTTTTATCTGTCAGTCAAGGTCCCCCTGTTTGGACCAGGTTAACAGCCCCAATTCTGATGTCCTGATGTCTAATCTCATTACAATCACTACAGAAAGGATCATTCTTGTGTGAATTTAAAACTATGGCTTTTTAAAATTTAAAACCAGGGTTCACTTGTGACAGATGAAGCTTTTCTCAGACTGAGGGTCTTTGGAATTCTCTTCCTGGAAAATTGGTGAAACAGTATTTGAATATTTTAAAGGCAGCTAGCTAGGTTCCTAATAAGCAGAGAAATGAAGGTTACTGGGGTAGACAGAGTAATCCAATCCACCATGGTTTATTAGGTGGTGAAGCAGGCTGAAGGAGCTAAATAGTTTAATCCTTCCAGTGGCTGCAGAGCAGTATGTTCCAACCAGAGCTCCTCCACTCTTTTTTTTTTTCTATTTATTTCCTGTTTCCTTTTTTTTGGAATCCCTTATTTGCTCCTCTTAGTGTTCTCCCTCAAGGGTGAGCAGGCTTGCAGTCTGAGGAGTGGGATAGTCAAAAGGCCCCGAGCAGAACACGAACAGCCAACAGGATGGAGGCTAGTGCAGAGCAGGATGGTTGTTGGACTGGGGATCGCTGCAGGTGGTCAGTAGTTTGCAAGCCCAGGCAAACCACATGTCAAAGTCTCCTGCACTGATCTACTGTAGGCTCTTTACAGAAAGACTGTAATGCTTGTCTTAACTGTATTCTCCTTCTAACTTGCGTTACCTACAGTTCATTGAGTAACATTGTTTCCCCTTATTTCTGTATTTTGTATCTAAGTTCTGTAACTAGGTACTTTACACCAAAGATGATGCTATATGAGGTGATATTGTAAACTTTTCCATGTACTTCCATATTTGAGTGCATGTGACAAAGGATATTCTAATTATAATTTGCATGTTATATGCACCACTTTGGCAAGCATCTGGAGTGATCATTTAGTGTTGCGTTTTAAACTAGGCAAGGCTAGCACTTTCCTTCCCTAAAGAACATGAGTGAGCCAGGTGGGTTTTTCTGATAATCGAGAACAATTTCATGATCATCATTCGACACTTAATTCCAGATTTTTATTGAATTCAGGTTCCAGCATCTGCCAAGAGTGCTTAAAGCATTACACAGATCTCTGAATTAATAAGCCTAGCAACATTATGGCTAGATATCACCTCTTTTCAGACACCACATAGTCCAGTCCATGAGCTGGAAGTGTGCTCCTGAGTGCAGTGTCCTTGCTGCAGCACTACAATAATTGCCATTGCAGTCGAAGGTGTAGAAGTGAAGCACCGGATTGTCCTGGAAGTGGATCAGGTGTCTTGAGGGATCTTAGACTGGCACATCAGATACCAAGATCCAAAGTTGTGGGTTGTCTCTGGCCTGTGCCCACTAAACACATCCTAAGATGTTGGTGCCTAACTTCTAACATAGAAGTTGTTCACTGCAAGCAGTGAGTTGCATCCATACTGTATGTTCTGATTTCCTCATGAATTTTCCTGAGGTTGGTTGTTTGAGATGAGGCTGAATAGCTTTGAGATAAACTGTGGTGTTCACAAGCTGTTAATCACATCAGGTAGCGCACACAATTGCCCAATGTTCTCCCAATGTTTGGATAGATCTTGTTGCACTTGTCACCTAATTCTGCACATGTATTGCTAATGTTAATTAAACCCTGTAAAATTCAACCTGGAGTGAATCATTTAACATTTATTAATAAGATCATTCTTTCCCCTTACAGAGGGACAGTTATCTACCAATCACCTGCAGCCTAAATAGGGCCTCAATAGATATTGATTAATATTTGAAGCTTAACTTGAGTCATCTCAGCTCTACTTAAGAAAGGTTCTGTTGAAAACACATGATCAGACAGGAGACCATATCCAGATTAAGATACAGCCCAAGTGAGTATACAGTTCAGAATTTGGAGGCAGCATAGGAATAGAATTGGTACATCTTTCTTTCTTTTCTCCTTTAAAAAAAAGTCTAAAGTTCAGTTTTCTTCTAGTGAAAAGGTTAATAAGGGAGCTAACTTTGACTGAGACACAGTTATCAGTCAATCATCTGAAGCCTGTTTAGGGTCTTAACAGGTGTTAAATACCATTTGAAGCTTAGCTACTGAGAGTCATTTCAGCAAGGTCACCTCTGCTCTTTCAGAGGGGGAGAAAATTGCTGGAAAATCTCAGGTCTTTGGACAAATCAGATAACACATCAGATCCAGTGACCCTTCAGAACTGCTGAACTCGTTTTCTTTTGAATCAGTTAAACAGTTGAAACCTGGCTCAACCTCACATTTCTACCAGGATTCTCTACATCTGTACTTAAAATAGCTAAACTATTGCTGCTAACTTTAACTTCAGCTGTATATCTTTCACTTTCTCTCTGGCTTTGACCTCCAGCTCTTTTTTTTAGTGCTTACAATTGTGCTATACCTTCTCCTCTTTCCTAATCTTCCTATTATATCTTGCTGATTTCCCAATCATACCTACACAACTCTATCTATTTTTAACCTGACCAACTTCAGTTCCGTTACTATTGCTTCTCTCTGACTTGCTCTGTTCCTCAAGCAGTTTAACTGGGGTGTTATCTGCTTTATCAACTGTGCCTTACTTGTTTTTGGTGGCATTGCAAACCCTAGGTCTCCTGCAGCTTTGGACAGGTCCTTTTTTTTTATTTTATGCCTTCAGTGTATCTACAGTGATTTCTGTTGGTATGAAGGTGACTTGGACAATTTCTCTGCCATTTTATATTTCATCAAACTTGGTGCCAGAAGTCTTTATTTCTTCATACAGTAATTCCTGTTATCCACTCTGTTTAACTACTCAATCTTGGACAAGAGGCCTGACAGACACTGAATTAAACATACAAAGAGTGGAGAACTGCAGGTCTGTAACAAGTGATGAAAATTTTGAAGTTATCACAATAATTCCTCCCATTTGACCTGTACCTCAATTTGCAGCTTCCAAGCTCGACTTATCACAGACTTCTGACATTGTTTGTTTTACTTAAAGTTGAAATACCTATTTATTAATAATGAATAGTACTTCACAATTTTTAAAATGGTAGTGAAACAAACTATTAAAACCACTAACTACCCAAACTATTTCCCCAACTTAGCAAGACCAGCCTTTATTGTCCCTGAACTGAATGGCATGCTCTCTCATTTTGAGGACAGTTAAGAATTAGCCACATTGCTTTGGGTCTGGAGTTGTGGCCAGCCCAGTTAGGCTGAAACAATTTCTTCCCATTAGTGAACCAGAGGTATCTTTACAACCATGGTTAGATGGTCACGAGGCTTGCTTTTGATTCCAGGTTTTTCACTGAATTCAAATTTCACCATCAGTCATGGTGGGATTTGAACACATGCCCCCAGGTCATTAGCTGAATTACTTGTTTAGTGAAGTTTAGTGAATAAGCCACCATAGTAATCATCTTGGATCATCACAGAATTAAAAATTGTTACAATGCAGAGGAGTTCATTGAATCTATTCTCTGTACTGAGTCTCCAATAAACATTACTATGGAGTGCCATTTCCCCAGATCCTTTCTATTCAGATAATCATCCAACGTCCTTTTGATTGCCTCAGTTGAACTGCTGCCTCCACAATTCCAGGCAGTGCATTTGATACACTAACTATTTGCTGAGTGAAATTTTTTTTTTCAATCTACTTTGAATCTGTGCCCTCAATCCTCTTTATACAGTTTCTCCTACCTACGTTATCCAAATTTCTTATTTTTGAAAACCTTTATCAGATCTCCTCTTAGTCTTCTCTCCAAAAAGAACAATCCCAACCTCTCCAATGTTTCCTCATAACTGAAGTTTCTCATTCCTGGGACTATTTTGGTAAACCTTTCGTGCTCTAACATTTTCACATCTTGCTTGACAAGCATGGCAACCACATCTATAGAAAACAGTCCAGAAATGGCCTAACATCTCTTGTATATGTTCAGCATTATATTCTTGATCTCCTCATACTGTCCATAATAATAAGGCTGAGGAATCTGGCTGCTTTATAAACTGCTCTCTCCATCAGTGATCATTGCACATAAACACTTGGATCAGTCTGCTTCTGCATGTCCTTAAGTATTGTCAGTGTGGCACTGGAAAAGCATAAGTCAGGTGGCATCCAAAGAGCAGGAGAGTTGACATTTTGGGCATAAGTCATTCCTGATGAAGGGCTTATGCCCAAAACTTCAACTCACCTGATCTTTGGATGCTACCTGTCCTGTTGTGCTTTTCCAGTGCCACACATTTTGACTAAGTACTGTAAGGTCTATTTTACAATGTCTGCCCCTGCCCCCCCCTATCAAATGCATCACCTCACTCTTCTGCATTGAACATCTGCAATCTATTTACATTCTACAAATTGTTTCTGTCCTTTTTTGTTCAACAGTCATTCTTAGTTTACAAATTTTCTAAGTTTCATGTCATCTGTACCTTTTTTAGAATTGTGCCCCACATACCAAGATCCAAACCAGTGATACACATGCAAAACAAATATCTTGATATCAACCTCTGAGGAACTCATTACAAACATTATTTCAGTCTTAAATGTGTCTATTGGCTCTAGTCTGATGGTGTGATAGAACATTCTTTCCACATTGCTACTGTCCCCTTTTATTCTGTGAATTATATCCCTACATTCAAATTCGAGTGGGACTGTATCAAATGCGTTTTGAAAGCCCATGCATACTACATCAATAGTATCGCCCTCATCAACCCAGTTTGCTCTTCAAAAAAAACTCCAGCAAATTAGTCAAACACCATTTCCCTTACGGAAATCCATGCTGGCTGTATTTAAACAGTTCAGCTTTTTCCATGTGACTACTAATTAAATCCTGAATAATTGTTTTCCAACCATCTTCAACACATTATATTGACTAGCTGTAATTGTTGAGCTAATTCTTACAATCTTGACTATACAAGGGCATGCTATCTGCAATTCCCCAGGTGATTGGCACTTTCCCTGAGTCTAGGGAAGACAAGGTATGGTCAGTGCCTCTGTAATTACTAGTCTCCCTCTCTTCAACTGCGATTTCAGTTGCCATTTGATCTTTTAGTGTAAAATGCTTGTACTGAATAAGCAAAAACTTCCTCCAATTAAATATTGAGAAGACTGAAGTCATTGTTTTTGCTCTATGCTAGGAACTATATTATCCAGTTATTGACTCCATCAAATGGCTGGTAAAACTGTCTGAAGTTGTCAGAAATAGACAGCAACTCCTCAGATAATTGGTCCAAATATAGAAAGGAGATTCTTTGGTCACCTCCCAAATTTTCGTGGACATTGTGTAGACTTTCAGGACTGAATTCACTGCTACACCTATATATTTTGTCCTGTTCCAGCTTCTTCCCACCCAAATCCCACCATGTTGCTCTGCATTTAAATTTCACCTACCATTTGTCTACCCATTCCACCAATTCAACTACCTCACTTTGAAGTTATCCTCATAACCATTCCTTTCGTGCGAACAATATTTTCAGGTTTTGTTAAATCTGAATTTTACCCTGAGACTAGAATCTAGATCATTGCTGTCTTAAAGCAAATATTATGTTCATGTACACTTTTTTTAACAAAATAAAACTGGCTCAGGACATCCTGTTATAATTTTGATACTATGTTTGTGCTTCAAAAGATCAGAATTTAAATACTAAATAAAAAATGAACTCAAAGTTAAAAGTTGAAGGAACTGAGACACATTACATGTAAAACATCATTTTCAGTGCCAGATAGGTTGCTTGACAAGTATTAAGATTTAGGACATTACTGAAATAATGAATTTGACTGAAATAGGCAAGGGTTAACATTGCAAGCTAAGGTCAATATATGTATGCCTCAAATGAACATATGTATGCCTCAAATGAACATATGTACTACATATTTGAATGAGAAATCCACTCAATGCACATTTGTGCTGTTTATGCAGAGACACTATCACAGGCAGCAACATCTGGAGTTCTGCATTTGAGTACCTGTACTCATGGGAAGTTGTCTGGCATACATGCAAATGAGTGAGCAAATCTCGCCTCAACACTAATTTTTTTTTGGTAGAACCACATAGACAGGAGACCAGGAAGCAAATAAAAAGAAATGAAATACATTTGAATCAAAGTAAGCAAAATAAAGATTGATATATGCATGAAAAACATTGAATATATCCATTTTAAAAAACATTAAGTTTCATGTAAAAAAATAGTTTAATGTTATCTAAGTAAGATATGATATGAATTTCTTCAAGGTGCCTTCAACTCTAATCATCTTCAAAGAAGACTTTATTAAAAATTTATAGTACTAGAACAGGAGATTGTGATAAACACAGGCACCTCCCTGACGATAAATGTAGAAGTCTACCTCAAACCATCTAAAGCCAGGGGAGTTTGGCCTGGAACACTTGCACTGAAGTACGTTGGAAAGAGCTGTAAGCCACTCTTACTTTATCTCTGCAGTACAAGATCCACTAATCCTACAGAAGCACCTTTGAATAATGATGGACTTCTGGTGTGTCTTGGTATATATGGTGAAATCATGTCAACAATTTGTGGTCATCTTCTCAAGAACTGAGCTGCCTTAGGTAAACTCACTGCTACCAATTATTGTTACTGATTTCAGCCCAATGAAACCAAGTTAGGAAGGATGCTCGCACAATCTTCAGTAGGAGACTGGCTCAGCATTGATTACTATAGAATAAATCTATTCTGTTACTTAACTACTACTTACATTATATCTGCGTACATGTTAGTCTCTTGTGAGATGTTGTGTTCTATTTTAGAGTATTACACATTGTTAGCTAGATAGACTTACCTCAAGAATAATAACATAGCAACACGAGCACATACATTCACAACTGACCTTCTCACAAAATCAATTCTTTTATATCTTGAAGGTCAGAGCTTATAACTTAAATTAAACCTTTCAGGTACTAAATGTTTTATACAAGTCATGTATACATGGCTACTATTTAACTACATTGACAAACATTTGATTCAGGAGAAAGTGAGGACTGCAGATACTGGAGATCAGAGCTGAAAAATGTGTTGCTGGAAAAGCGCAGCAGGTCAGGCAGCATCCAAGGAGCAGGAGAATCGACGTTTTGGGCAAAAGCCCTTCAATGCCCGAAACGTTGATTCTCCTGCTACGCTTTTCCAGCAACACATTTTTCAGCGCTAAACATTTGATTCAGATGAATTTGGAGATCAAGACTTATCACAATGGTATAATATTCCTTATCTTGCTGTTTACTGCAGGCATTATTGTAATCAGATACTTTTACTGGAATGCAAGGTAGAAGATTGTCATAAGTACATTAAATGTTTATTTATTATCAGAAATTTCTTTCCTATGATCTGATTCCTTTCTCAATGGCATTTACGCCTAATGTCTACCAATGATGGAAACCGCGTGATTTGCGAAGAAGGATATAAGGCAAAAGATGTGGGGAATGAGTTGGCATTAATTTGGCATGGAGCTTGTAAAAGGATAATAGCAGTGTGTGGGTGACATGAAGATAAGGGCCATGGTGAGTGGGGTAGAGAAAAATAGACTATCATGGAGGGGCTATGCAAGTTAGTTGGGAGTATGAAATGGTGAAGTTGGAGTGTGTGGTGAGGCTGAGTAATGAAGGCCTAAGAACCTGCGTTTATATTTTTCTTTTGTTTACAAGTTTAACCAGCCTACCTTAGTGTCCAGTAATCCCTGTTGTTGCCTCTACAATGCTTCCATTAACTTCTCACCCTAGGCAACAAAATTCTGACACCTTTCTTCAGAGTCAGGGATTTTCTGACTTAAGAGTGAAAATTCAGGTCACAGATTCAGTCACATATGCTAAACTCTCATACCTGGTAGAAATTTAGTTTTTAATTGGATACCAACATTGTTAAGCCATTCTTGTTCCTAATTGAGCTGCGTCTTGATATTTAAGGACAGTGACAATGACACTGGTTTACTGATCCAGAGGCCTAGGTTAATACTTTAGGGTTAGATGTTCAAATTCCATCATAGAAGCTCAAAATTTAAAATCAATTAATTAATAAACTAGTCTCAATTAATAACATGAAAGTACGGAATTATCAGTCCATCTGGTTCATTCATGTCATTATTCAGACTGGCCTGTAGCAATTCCATTGACTCTTAAATGCCCTCTAAAATAATTTAGTAAGCCACTTTGGTATAACTAAGGATGGCAGGAAAGTTGAAAGATGAGGCAGTTCAGAATGTTCATAGATTACAAACATTCTCAAAACTCTTTAGGTGTGTTTAACAGTTAACTATGTGCTGTTTTGGTAAGGGATTTTAAAAAAGACGTTTTTAAATGTATTAGAATTGCAGTTCCCAACGGGAAGAAAATATCCCAATGTCATTTTAATCAAATATTACATTAGTCCTACCAGTGCCACACACCTGCAAACCTTGGATGTGGGTTGAGCTGAAACCAGAAGAAGATCATAAGAAATCACAATTTATCATCTTGATACTGTTTGTTTTTGGGATAGGAAAAACACCAACACTCCTTTAGGCCTCTCAAACAAAATTGAGCTGCCGTTACTTCAGGTTTTGCTCTGCTTGTCCAAACAAGGCATGGACCCTATTCATCCTCCTCAAACAGTTACCTAACTACTCTATCATTTTGCTCTTTTCAATTCTTATTTTCTTATTGCCTAGTTCTTTATTGCTTGTCAGCACAAACAGAAACCAGGAGACCAACTTGTTTTAGTTTTTCTGACACTGGTTCATTGTTTCATTGTAAAGCAGTGCCAAATGTAAGGTAAAGCTATTGGAGTGTGATTTCTGTATAAGAGAAATAAATGCTTCCACTGAGAAAGCAAAGGGTCCACCAGAGAATGTTCAAAACTTGTCAAGGACTGAGAAAATCCTAGAATTGCTGCAGAACTGGATGCTGCCATTCAGTCCATGAGGGTCCCTGCAAGAGCAATTCACTGAGTGGCACTGCCTTGCTGTAACCTGCAGCTATGCAAATATATTCTCTTCATATTGATCCAACTCAATTCTTGCTGAATTTAAATATTTACATTCTTTTTGGCATCAACCTCTTAGATCTACAAAGGTTTTTGCACCATTTCACTAGCCTTTCTATTTTCATTCTTGACATTAATCTCCCATATATAATCTAATAAATGTGAATGTTGCATGCTGTATGGTATAGAAAGTGAGGTCTGCAGATGCTGGAGATCAAAGTTGAAACTTTATTGCTGGAACAGCACAGCAGGTCAGGCAGCATCCAGGGAACAGGAGATTCGACGTTTCGGGCACAGGCCCTTCTTCAGGAATGAGCAGAGATTCGACGTTTCGGGCACAGGCCCTTCTTCAGGAATGAGCAGAGATTCGACGTTTCGGGCACAGGCCCTTTTCGACGTTTCGGGCACAGGCCCTTTTCGACGTTTCGGGCACAGGCCCTTACAACTTTAGTTTGATTGTTTATGAATTTCAGTTCACAGTAATCCACAATTTTTTTTTTATTTTACTACCTTCATTGCTCCTGACAGTTTTTTTTTATTACCTCAATGCTAAAGAGCCAAAAATATATTCACTTGAATCTCATCTTTGTCTCCCAACATTAGAATATAATTCACTGGGAACATCCAAGCATTATACCCTAATTTTTTAATCAATATTGGCACTTCCTGGAGCTTTGCTACACATTGTGTTGATGAAATAATTGTTTTAAGTCAGTGTTTATTTCCTGAAATCAAAAGGAATGCTGAATGCTGAAATCAACTGAAATTCCTGAAGAAGGGCCTGTGCCCGAAACGTCGAATCTCCTGTTCCCTGGATGCTGCCTGACCTGCTGTGCTGTTCCAGCAATAAAGTTTCAACTGCTGTATGGTATAGAAAATTTAACACTATTTTTGACAGCTGGTAGCATTCCTTTTGATTTCAGGAAATAAACACTGACTTAAAACAATTATTTCATCAACACAATGTGTAGCAAAGCTCCAGGAAGTGCCAATATTGATTAAAAAATTAGGGTATAATGCTTGGATGTTCCCAGTGAATTATATTCTAATGTTGGGAGACAAAGATGAGATTCAAGTGAATATATTTTTGGCTCTTTAGCATTGAGGTAATAAAAAAAAACTGTCAGGAGCAATGAAGGTAGTAAAATAAAAAAAAAAATTGTGGATTACTGTGAACTGAAATTCATAAACAATCAAACTAAAGTTGTATGGATTTATCTACCTAGTTGGACATTAATACTTTGTAACTGATTTATAGTGTTACATAGAACATAGAACATAGAAAAATACAGCGCAGTACAGGCCCTTTGGCCCTCGATATTGCGCCGATCCAAGCCCACCTAACCTACACTAGCCCACTATCCTCCATATGCCTATCCAATGCCCATTTAAATGCCCATAAAGAGAGAGTCCACCACTGCTACTGGCAGGGCATTCCATGAACTCACGACTCGCTGAGTAAAGAATCTACCCCTAACATCTGTCCTATACCTACCACCCCTTAATTTAAAGCTATGCCCCCTCGTAATAGCTGACTCCATACGTGGAAAAACGTTCTCATGGTCAACCCTATCTAAACCCCTAATCATCTTGTACACCTCTATCAAGTCACCCCTAAACCTTCTTTTCTCCAATGAAAACAGCTCCAAGTGCCTCAGCCTTTCCTCATACGATCTTCCTACCATACCAGGCAACATCCTGGTAAACCTCCTCTGCACCCGTTCCAGTGCTTCCACATCCTTCCTATACTATGGCGACCTATACTATACTGTGGGCGGCACGGTGGCCCAGTGGTTAGCACTGCTGCCTCGCAGCGCCAGAGACCCGGGTTCAATTCCCGCCTCAGGCGACTGACTGTGTGGAGTTTGCACATTCTCCCCGTGTCTGCGTGGGTTTCCTCCGGGTGCTCCGGTTTCCTCCCACAGTCCAAAGATGTGCAGGTTAGGTGAATTGGCCATGTTAAATTGTCCGTAGTGTTAGGTAAAAGGTAAATGTAGGGGTATGGGTGGTTTGCGCTTCGGCAGGTCGGTGTGGACTTGTTGGGCCGAAGGGCCTGTTTCCACACTGTAAAGTAATCTAATCTAATCTAATCAAAACTGCACACAATACTCCAGATGCGGCCGCACCAGAGTCTTATACAACTGCAACATGACCTCAGGACTCCGGAACTCAATTCCTCTACCAATAAAAGCCAGTACGCCATATGCCGCCTTCACCGCACTATTTACCTGGGTGGCAACTTTCAGAGATCTGTGTACATGGACACCAAGATCCCTCTGCTCATCCACACTACCAAGTATCCGACCATTAGCCCAGTACCCCATCTTCTTGTTACTCTTACCAAAGTGAATCACCTCACACTTACTTACATTTGTTTTAATGTCTTAGTAATTCTTTCAAATGGCTTGTTTCAACTCTCTTGCACTTATTTCTTCGCTGATTGATTTACTTGTGAAAAAAAACAAATCATTCCAAAGGCAGACTAATTGCAATAATATTTATAGCCTTACATGTCAACTAATATTTCTGATTGCATTGTAATACAATCAAATTCTTAGAGACAGAATTGCAGTTTCGTATGATCGAGTGGAAATATTGCTTTGTACTATTTTTTGCAGATTTAAACTCAGGTAATCAAAATGTCAGCTGCTCCTGACTTCCATGGTGTGATATACATAAAACATGAATTTGATTGCCAAAATAACAGGCTTGAATACCTGCAGTTAGATGACCAATTAACTGGTTTAATGAATGAAAAGTATGTGCAATCAGCCACGAGAGTAAGAAAAGCTGCAGGTTATGCTTCTATGACTTGTAAAAAAAATTCCAATATACCGAATGCTCTGCTTGTAATAAGAATTCCACTGTTTTCTGCTATTGGTCTGAAAACTAGGCACAGCTAGTTGATTGCAGCTTCACTTCTCAATCATTGTAATGGCATAACTCTTAGTCATCACAGACAACCTTATCCATCTCAACAAATGACATTATGTACTAATACTTTTCCAAAACTCCTTTCTACTTAGTGAGGATTTTCTGCTCAATGGCTAAGTAGTCATAGATCAATACGCCTTTATACAATGTAGCTAAACCTCACAGCGGAGTATGGCTATATTGCTATTTTATTAACAAGTGAGTTAACAATTGGTTTTGTATATCTGCTATATTATATACAAATCCAAACCAATTAAGTCAAACATGACAAGATATTATTGTGAATATATGGTAACTCAAAATAATTATGCAACTTTTATGGAAGAGTCAGCTGAACAATACCTGAAATGTTTCATTAAAGCACCTTTGTGATTAAATTTTGAATTTGTGACACCTGCATGATGACATACCAGCTGTTCTAACATGAATTATCAATGAAAAGAAAATGCTTTAGGTATGCAAGTGTCCAGACAGATGAAGAATTGGAGAGGGCGCACACAGCTGGGGATAGATGAGTCAATGTTAAACAAAAATTAAGTTGGTACACTTGCAAGCTTAACAGGACAAGCTGCAGGCAAACTTGGAAATACTTGGTAACTGGATAGACAGGTAGCAGCTGAATTTCAACATTGAATAATACACATTGCTTAACACAGGGCCTTAAAATCCAGGTAGGGTCTATTAATGAGCTGGAAAGGAAATAATGTTGGGCCAGAATGGCAAACAAGTAGCACCAGCTGTTCACTATATTTGCAGTTACCCAAAGACTTCCTGGGGAAATCACCTGGTTTGTGGCGTATGTTGCAACTGCTGATTTGTCATCTTTCAGGTTGCACAGATCTGAACCTAATTATAAAATGAGCTTGAGTCAAGTATCCAGAGTTGAGGGCAAGTTTTAAAGGAGCTATGAGAGGTAACTTTTCTATTCTTTGTTCTATTCTTCAATTAATCTCTCCAGTTGTTAGTTATTGATCTCAACTAATCACTTAACCAAAATAAAACCTGCACATGCCCACGGACTGGTCACTGGAATTTATAAGGAAGTTATGTTTTTCCTCTGGAGAGTGAGCATGAAAATGTTTTTTTTGTTGATGGCTGGCAGGCTTGCGAGTTTGTTGTAACCCTCCAGTTCCCAGATTATTTTCCATTTTTGCAGGAATAAATTTTCCCTCATGGCCCACAGTCATCCAGGATTTACCTCCAGAAATGCCAGGGACTAGGGAAACTATCTGGAGATGGCCTCTTGGTGGTAGATCCTAAAAAGCTAGATCAGATGATATGTAGAAATTTATAGAATAGGAATCCATTCAGCCATTATGTCTACAATGGATAACAAGGGGTCATCCATCCAAACTTCACTAATTTAGCTCTTTTTTTCTGTTGGTGGACACCGCGTGCTCACTCCTGTTTATTTTTTTTTCCTTTTCACAGTGAAGGGGAGGGTAGGGACTAAATCAAACTATTCTCCTTTTTTTTTCTTTTTCTTTAATTTAACCCCACACTACCAACCAAGTGCGGCAGTGCCCACTCCCTCCCCAGCACCCATGGTGCACGCGCATACGCGTGAGACACAGCGAAAGACACAAAGTGCACGAATCTCCACTCAACCTCCACCACCAGGAAGACAGGAAAACACCCGAGCGGCCAGCTACAAGCAGCTCCCCCCCCCACACCGAAGGGCAATGCCGCGCAGCCAAAATAGTGAAAGGGAGGGCAGGGACCAAATCAAAACCGAGCTGGAGGGGGAAACAACGCACTCCACCCCCCGCGGCACCCCTCCCACCCCCCACCCCCCCAACAACCCCAGGGCACCGGCGGACACCGCGCGCCCCCTCCCCAAGGACACCCAGGCCCCAACGCAACCGCGGAAGAGGGGCAGGCAGCCGGCCGCAATGACCCACCCCCATGGCCCGCCGACGGCCAGGCCCAGGAGCAGACCCATGAGGAGGCCCCCAGACCCGCCTCCCCCGCACCGGGCACCCGAAGACCAGGAGCGCGGGACCGAAGCGCAACCAGAAGCAGAGGAGGAGGTCTCCAAGAAAATCAAAAAGGGAGTGCAAACTCCCACACCCAATACACACATGGTCCACGGACTCCACAGCGCCACAGAACAAGCAGCCGGGCCGTGCAGCACCCTCCACCCCAGATCCCTGAGAGAAAGGGGGAGGACCCCCGCATAGAGAGCTCTCCACTGGGGATCCCCACCGCCCAGTGGCATATGGGCATGCCAAGGTGTGTCCGGACGGTGGATGAGGGAGAAGAGGTGGACGGCGTGCAGCAGCAGTCTATACAGGGCCCTCCCCCCTACATCCCTGAAAGAGACAAAATCAAAATTCCGGAGGCGGCCCAGGCCGCGGGGCACAGGCCCCCGCGGGAAGCACGGGACCCCGGGGCCAATGCGAAACTCCGCCCAGGCGGGGGCGAGCGCGGACGGGAACCCACCGCACACCCGGGCGCCCTCCAACCGGCGCACCATGCCGGGCCCGAGCACTGCCGCCCCAAGGCATCGGATGGCGGCGGCCACGCACCGGACGTCCACCGCCGCCCCGTCCCACGGCAGCGCCCAGCCCAGGCCCCCGGCACCCAGCACGCCCCCGACCCTGGCAATTTAACTCTTTATCTGTGGCCTTGTAGTTTCCAGTACTTTCTGTGCAAATCAGAGCACTTTTTTAAATAAGAGCAGCATTTGGCTTGACCACCTTTTCAGGCAGAAAGATTCTAACCTCTTCTTGGTGAGAAAAATCTTCCCTTCAGTGTCCACTGAACCTCTTACCTCATGCCCTCAGTACATTCCCTTTTTTGTTATTGGCCCCTCAACCACTGTGGTTAGGGCTATCCTATCTACTCTCGATATAGATCCCTTTGAATGTTATGCACTTCAATTAAAATTCCTCTCAGCCTCTTCTGTTTCAACAAAAATAACCCAAGTCTGTATCTTCAAACAACATAACCAAAATTCTGCTGTTCAGTAAATCATCCCTCTGCACTCATGCAATCACACACCAGGTTATAGTCCAACAGGTTTATTTGGAAGCATTAGCTTTCGAAGCGTTGCTTCTTCAGGTCATTGTGAAACAGGACCAGAATAGAATGAGCAAAATAGAATGTTTTGTTTTTTTTTGGTTGGTTGGGCAAACACAAATGCACCCCGTAAACCTATCAGTGCACCTGTGCAGGAGAGAGAGCTTTTGCCCGAAACATCGATTTCCCTGCTCCTTGGATGCTGCCTGACCTATGCTTTTCCAGCACCACTCTAATATGAACTCTGGTTTCCAGCATCTGCAGTCCTCACTTTCTCTCAGAGAGACAGTGAATGCATAGTGTAGTGTGACATGAACCCCAGGTCCCAGTTGAGGCCATCCTCGTGGAATTAGTCTCACACACACCTCACAGGCCATCTGTCATACACCAGCTCTCTCATAGGTGCAAACACTACCACACAATAGGCTTATTTTCTCACTCTCAATGTTGTAATATATCATTGTATCACTAAGCTTTTATTATAAATAGTCTTATGGTCCTGCATCTCAACCATCTGATGAAGGAGCAGCGCTCTGAAAGCTAGTGCTTCCAAATAAACCTGCTGGATGATAACCTGGTGTTGTGATTTTTAACTTTGTCCACCCGGCCCAACACTAGCTCCTCCAAACCATGCAATCACATCTTGCCCCTAATATGATGACCAGACTGCACACAATGTTTCAGCTGAGGCCTAACTAGTATTTTATACAGTTCTATCATAACATCCCCCCCCCCCCTCTTATTTTTATTGAAGTGTAAAATAAGTATTAATATGACTTATTGATCCTTAGCTACTTGCTTAGCAACCACCAATGATCTGTAGGCAAGCACACAATGTCCACATGTTCCTCTGCTTTCTGAGAATGCAATCATAAATGATCATGCTTTGGCAGCCTTTTCTAATTCATTATCTCTCTCTCACTTCATTTGCAGTCTATTTGCCACTGTTTCACCCAAATGATGAGTCAATTGAGATCTTCCTGTGCTGAACAACTTTTTTTTTTTCTCCATTTTTCAATTACAAGGTCAACTGTTGTATTATCTTCAAACATCTGAATCATATTTCTATAAACACAAATTACAAGAGAGCCAATCTAGAGACCTGTGAAAGCCCACTGTAAACTGCCTTGCCATTGTAAAAATCCATTATTTATCTGCTTCCTGGTGCTGGATCAATTTTAGATCCAACTTGCCACTTTGTCTTGGGTCCCACGGTCATTTTTCATGACCAGACCTATGTAGATCTTATCAAAAGTTTTATTAAAATCAATATAGACACCATAAGATGTATTGCTTTCACCAACCCTTTTGTTACCTAATCAAAAGTTTATTTTATTAGTCAGACATCTTCCCTTAACAAATAAAGCTGCCTTTGATTAATTCCATGTCTATTTCAAAAAACATTTAGCTTGTCCCTCCGAATTCTTTCCCAGTAATTTTTAACCACTGGGATTAGACTTGTGATTGCTCAATCTACTGATTTTCTCTCTGTTTAAAAAAAAAAGAAATGTTAGCAGTCCTTCAGCTCTCCGACATCAAACAGACAGTCTGATAGAATGGGGAAAAGATGATCAGAATATACCCCCAATTCTACTCCTGTTTCCTTTAACAACACAGCATACCATTCATCCAGGGTAGGGATTTATCCACTTTCAAAGATAATAAACCTCATGTTCGTTTCCTATTCCTGACTGTAATATATTCACTATTCCCTTTTTTTTTAAAAAGGAGTGGTGGATGTGAGGGAAAGTGCTGGCACTGGAGGCACCTGTTCTCATTTTCCTGCATCACTCCACCTCTGTAGATCACACTTGAAGCCATAAGATCCCTGGTGGTTTCTAGTTTATGACTCCATTTTCTAAAATAGTTTTAGATGTTGGATAATGTACACCCCATACAGATGCTCTCACTCTTGCTCACATCCTTACTCTCATTTAGCAGGCTGTCTTTTCAGCTACTTCTTACATACTGGGGCCCATCCACTACCTTGCCAGCATTGAGCCTACCCACCATTTCAATTAGGCAAAAAGTCCACTTCTGGCCAGTTATTGCTCAAATTGTAAATTATCAATACCTGGTAACTGTGCTCCATTCACTACAGGAATGTGACCCATTTTAAGCTGGAGGTCACAGCCCTGAATTGAAGTTTTATGAATTTTGATACAACACTTTTTAGAGATCTGGAACCTGTGTAAATAGGTGTTAAAATGTATACTTCCCAAACCAATAAGATTTAAGAATCTTTAAGTAGGACAGAGTCTGAACTCTAGCAAAATCTTGGGATACGCAATTCAATGAACAGGGAGGTGAGGTGAACAGGAGTAAGTAATATTACAGTAATGGAGATGGAAATGTGTTGCTGGAGAAGCGCAGCAGGTCAGGCAGCATCTAGGGAACAGGAGAATCGACGTTTCAGGCATGAGCCCTTCAGGAATGAGGAAAGTTTGTCCAGCAGGCTAAGATAAAAGATAGGGAGGAGGGACTTGGGGGAGGGGTGTCGGAAATGTGATAGGTGGAAAAAGGTCAAGGTGAGGGTGATAGGACAGATTGGGGTGGGGGCGGAGAGGTCGGGAAGAAGATTGCAGGTTAGGGAGGCGGTGCTGAATTTGATGGATTTGACTGAGACAGGCTGGGGGGAGGGGAAATGAGGAAACTGGTGAAATCCAAGTTCATCCCTTGTGGTTGGAGGGTTCCTAGCCGGAAGATGAGGCGTTCTTCCTCCAACCGTCGTTTCGCTGTGGTCTGACGATGGAGGAGTCCAAAGACCTGCATATCCTTGGTGGAGTGGGAGGGGGAATTGAAATGTTGAGCTACAGGGTGGTTGGGTTGGTTGGTCCGGGTGTCCCAGAGGTGTTCTCTGAAACGCTCCGCGTGTAGGCGGCCTGTCTCCCCAATATAGAGGAGGCCACATCGGGTACAGAGGATGCAATAGATGATATGTGTGGAGGTACAGGTGAATCTGTGGCGGATATGGAAGTTTCCTTTGGGGCCTTGGAGGGAGGTGAGAGGGGAGGTGTGGGCGCAAGTCTTGCACCTCCTGCGGTTGCAGGGGAAGGTGCCGGGAGTGGAGGTTGGGTTGGTGGGGGGTGTGGATCTGACGAGGGAGTCACGGAGGGAGTGGTCTTTACGGAATGCTGATAGGGGAGGGGAGGGAAATATATCCTTGGTGGTGGGGTCCGTTTGGAGGTGGCGGAAATGACGGCGGATGATGCGCTGTACATGGAGGTTAGTGGGGTGGTAGGTGAGGACCAGTGGGGTTCTGTCCTGGTGGCGGTTGGAGGGGCGGGGTTCAAGGGCGGAGGATCGAGAAGTGGAAGAGATGCGGTGGAGGGCATCGTCGATCACGTCGGGGGGGAAATTGCGGTCCTTGAAGAAGGAGGCCATCTGGGATGTGCGTTTTTGGAACTGGTCCTCCTGGGAGCAGATGCGGCGGAGTCGAAGGAATTGGGAGAATGGGATGGCGTTTTTGCAGGGGGCAGGATGGGAGGAGGTGTAGTCCAGGTAGCTGTGGGAGTCGGTCGGTTTGTAGTAGATGTCCGTGTTGATCCGGTCGCCTGAGATGGAAATAGAAAGGTCGAGGAAGGGGAGGGAGGAATCTGAGACTGTCCAGGTGAATTTGAGGTCGGGGTGGAAGGTGTTGGTGAAGTGGATGAACTGTTCCACCTCCTCGTGGGAGCACGAGGCGGCGCCGATACAGTCATCGATGTAGCGGAGGAAAAGGTGGGGGGTGGGGCCAGTGTAGTTGCGGAAGATGGATTGTTCCACATATCCTACGAAGAGGCAGGCATAGCTGGGGCCCATGCGGGTGCCCATGGCTACTCCTTTCGTTTGGAGGAAGTGGGAGGATTGGAAAGAGAAGTTGTTCAGGGTGAGGACCAGTTCAGTCAGTCGAAGGAGGGTGTCAGTGGAAGGGTACTGGTCGGTACGGCGGGAAAGGAAGAAGCGGAGGGCTTTGAGTCCTTCGTGATGGGGGATGGAGGTGTACAGGGACTGGATGTCCATGGTGAAAATAAGGCGTTGGGGACTGGGGAACGCGCAGCCCTCCACTCCCTCCGTTGCAACCCCAACCTCACTATCAAACCAGCAGACAAGGGAGGCGCGGTAGTAGTTTGGCGCACCGACCTCTACACCGCTGAGGCCAAACGCCAGCTCGCAGATACCTCCTCCTACTGCCCCCTTGACCATGACCCCACCCCCCACCACCAAACCATCATCTCCCAGACCGTCCATAACCTCATCACCTCGGGGGATCTCCCATCCACCGCCTCCAACCTCATAGTCCCACAACCCCGCACCGCCCGCTTCTACCTCCTGCCCAAAATCCACAAACCTGACTGCCCCGGCTGACCCATTGTCTCCGCCTGCTCCTGCCCCACCAAACTCATCTCCGCCTACCTTGACACCGTCCTGTCCCCCTTAGTCCAAGAACTCCCCACCTACGTTCGGGACACCACCCACGCCCTCCACCTGCTCCATGATTTTCGCTTCCCCGGTCCCCAACGCCTTATTTTCACCATGGACATCCAGTCCCTGTACACCTCCATCCCCCATCACGAAGGACTCAAAGCCCTCCGCTTCTTCCTTTCCCGCCGTACCGACCAGTACCCTTCCACTGACACCCTCCTTCGACTGACTGAACTGGTCCTCACCCTGAACAACTTTTCTTTCCAATCCTCCCACTTCCTCCAAACGAAAGGAGTAGCCAAGGGCACCCGCATGGGCCCCAGCTATGCCTGCCTCTTCGTAGGATATGTGGAACAATCCATCTTCCGCAACTACACTTGCCCCACCCCCCACCTTTTCCTCCGCTACATCGATGACTGTATCGGCGCCGCCTCGTGCTCCCACGAGGAGGTGGAACAGTTCATCCACTTCACCAACACCTTCCACCCCGACCTCAAATTCACCTGGACAGTCTCAGATTCCTCCCTCCCCTTCCTCGACCTTTCTATTTCCATCTCAGGCGACCGGATCAACACGGACATCTACTACAAACCGACCGACTCCCACAGCTACCTGGAATACACCTCCTCCCATCCTGCCCCCTGCAAAAACGCCATCCCATTCTCCCAATTCCTTCGACTCCGCCGCATCTGCTCCCAGGAGGACCAGTTCCAAAGACGTACAACACAGATGGCCTCCTTCTTCAAGGACCGCAATTTCCCCCCCGACATGATCGACGATGCCCTCCACCGCATCTCTTCCACTTCCCGATCCTCCGCCCTTGAACCCCACCCCTCCAACCGCCACCAGGACAGAACCCCACTGGTCCTCACCTACCACCCCACTAACCTCCATGTACAGCGCATCATCCGCCGTCATTTCCGCCACCTCCAAACGGACCCCACCACCAAGGATATATTTCCCTCCCCTCCCCTATCAGCATTCCGTAAAGACCACTCCCTCCGTGACTCCCTTGTCAGATCCACACCCCCCACCAACCCAACCTCCACTCCCGGCACCTTCCCCTGCAACCGCAGGAGGTGCAAGACTTGCGCCCACACCTCCCCTCTCACCTCCCTCCAAGGCCCCAAAGGAAACTTCCATATCCGCCACAGATTCACCTGTACCTCCACACATATCATCTATTGCATCCTCTGTACCCGATGTGGCCTCCTCTATATTGGGGAGACAGGCCGCCTACTCGCGGAGCGTTTCAGAGAACACCTCTGGGACACCCGGACCAACCAACCCAACCACCCTGTAGCTCAACATTTCAATTCCCCCTCCCACTCCACCAAGGATATGCAGGTCTTTGGACTCCTCCATCGTCAGACCACAGCGAAACGACGGTTGGAGGAAGAACGCCTCATCTTCCGGCTAGGAACCCTCCAACCACAAGGGATGAACTCGGATTTCACCAGTTTCCTCATTTCCCCTCCCCCCAGCCTGTCTCAGTCAAATCCATCAAATTCAGCACCGCCTCCCTAACCTGCAATCTTCTTCCCGACCTCTCCGCCCCCACCCCAATCTGTCCTATCACCCTCACCTTGACCTTTTTCCACCTATCACATTTCCGACGCCCCTCCCCCAAGTCCCTCCTCCCTATCTTTTATCTTAGCCTGCTGGACAAACTTTCCTCATTCCTGAAGAAGGGCTAATGCCCGAAACGTCGATTCTCCTGTTCCCTAGATGCTGCCTGACCTGCTGCGCTTCTCCAGCAACACATTTCCATCTCTGATCTCCAGCATCTGCAGACCTCATTTTCTCTTCTAATATTACAGTAAGCCAAGCCAGATTGGCTCAGATTTGAGAATTTCAGTTTATACATGTGACCCACTGTATTTCAACTTGGTCTCAATTCTGGCCTCTTATTCCAACAGCAGAAGACTAAGTAGATTTAACTGATATCTGCAAAGACAGAATAATCAATACCTTAAATCTATGACATTGGTTAATTGGTAGAAGGACCAGAGGTGTCTCTAATTTTGGGAAAGCAAATCTTAGCAGGACTTGTACACTTAATGGTAAGGTCCTAGGGATTGTTGCTGAACAAAGACCTTGGAGTGCAGGTTCCTAGCTCCTTGAAAGTGGAGTCTCAGGTAGATAGGATAGTGAAGAAGGTGTTTGGTATGCTTTCCTTTATTGGTCGGAGTATTGAGTACAGGAGTTGGAGGTCATGTTGCGGCTGTACAGGACATTGGTTAGGCCACTGTTGGCATATTGTGTGCAATTTGGTCGTCTTCCTATCAGAAAGATGTTGTGAAACTTGAAAGGGTTCAGAAAAGATTTACAAAAATATTGCCAGGGGTGGAGGATTTGAGCTATAGGAAGAGATTAAATAGGTTAGGGCTGTTTTCACTGAGCATCAGAGGCTGAGAGTTGACCTTATAAAGGTTTATAAAATCATGAGAGGTATGGATAGGATAAATAAACAGTCTTTTCCCTGGGGTTTGGGAGTCCAGAACTACAGGGCATAGGTTTAAGGTGAGAGGGCACAGATATAAAAGAGACCTAAGGGACAATGTTTTCACGCAGAGGGTGGTACATGTATGGAATGAGCTGCCAGAGGATGTGGTGGATGCGGTACAATTGCAACATTTCAGAGGCATTTGGATGGGTATATGAATAGGAAGGGTTTGGAGGGATATGGGCCGGGTGCTGGCAGGTGGGACTAGATTGGGTTGGGATATCTGGTCGGTATGGACAAGTTGGACCGAAGGGTCTGTTTCCGTGCTGTACATCTCTACAACTCAATCATTTTACAATGTGAGATTTATGATCTAAAAAATTGATTGTGGAAGCAGATTCAATAATACTTTTCAAAAGGGAACTCAACAAATAGCTGAAGGAAGAAATGAGCCTTCAGTAGAAATACAGGTAATTGGGATTAATTGGATATTCTTCAACAAAAGGCTAACAGAGGCATAAATGATTATATACGCCCTTTCTACACTTTATCATTCTATGCCTCAAAATAAAGAGGCATTTGTGGATCGGTAAAGGGTAGAGAATAGAGCAAAACTTGCAAATTCAGATGTGTGCATAGCAAAGTTCCAAAATGACAATGCAATAAATAAACATGTAATTGGCTTCAGTTAAATGAAAACAATATGCTGGAAATGTCAAGCAGGTCAAAATGTCTGAGAGAAGCAGAGTTTGTGCTGCAATTAGAGTCATAGTCATAGAGATGTACAGCATGGAAAAAGACCCTTCGGTCCAACCCGTCCGTGCCGACCAGATATCCCAGCCCAATCTAGCCCCACCTGCCAGTACCCAGCCCATATCCCTCCAAACCCTTCCTATTCATATACCCATCCAAATGCCTCTTAAATGTTGCAATTGTACTAGTCTCAATCACTTCCTTCAATCAGAAGTTAACCTATTTGCAGCATTTTTTTGGGTTTGTTTTTGTTGCAGATTTGAAGAGAATGCTTTTGCTTTTCATACACACCCAACAGTAGTATCCAGGGGGATTAAGTTTAACACTAATCTTCAAGAATGCTAATAAATGGAATAAGAGCTGTATTATTATTGCAACTGAATCCCCCCACCTTAACCATTAAATTTAAAGCCCTATATACACCCCCTAGTTATGCAACTCACCAGGACTCTGGACCCCACACAATTCATTTGGCTAGTCCTATCGGAACATCTACTTCCTTTCCAAGTATTGGTGCCAATGTCCCATAAATTCAAATTTCCCCCACACCAATCTCTGAGCCAGGCATTTATTTCTTTAATCTTATTGACCCTACACATTTTTTTAAATGAAGAAAACTGATTGTGGATGTTTTTATTCAAAGTCTAACATAGAGAAAGCATATAGTTGGCCATAAAGTGGACATGGTTAAAATTACATTGTGATTCAAATAGTAATTGAACTAGAGAGATATAGTGCACTCCTCGCACCTTGTTGTAACAATTGGATTTGCAAGTCATTCTCAATCTTTTCAACTCAACGTATAAGAGACAAACCTGGTCAATCAAATCTTCTTTGGAATATATTGAGTACTTTGCGGGCCTTGACAGGCATCTCTCTCAAAAGGTCACTGGTGATAAGGACATCCAATACTGGATCAGCTGTGTCAGCTCAGTCTTCTAATAACTTCATCAGTGAGTGTTTGACAACAAAGATCTCCACTCGTCAATGAAAGTCATCGAGTTAGAGGTCTCACGGAACAGAGAAAGGCCCTTCAGCCCATTGACTCTGTACCAGTCAAAAACAAATACCTAACTATTCTACTCCTGTATTCTAGCACTTGGCCTTGTATGCATTGGCACAGTCTTCATTAACAAAGAAGCTGTCATCTCCATGTTTCTGTATTGCAGTAAAACATAGATAATGTATCAGCAATACAAAAAAGTGGATGAGATTCCACCAGCAATGCTTCTGCCACAAATATGTTCTTCTTAAAAGCAGCTTTACAAGAATTCAGAGAAAATCTCTTACAAATCCAAGACTGATAGGCTGTATCCAGATAGCTAAAAATCTTTTAACACAGTTTTCCTCTATCAACTCTCAGAGATGGTCAGCTTTAAATGGAAAGATAAAAGAAACACCATGAAGCTCTAGCAACATTGGCATTAGTGACCGAGAGGAGGTTAATATCAATTGTTCAAAATAGCTACAACCTGTCCATTAAGCTGCATTATCTTTTGTATCCAAACACCTTAATTATGAGAGTGGCAGTAGAGAAAAGAACAGAAATATACTGCAGTGTAAGCCCCACTACATTGAGGGATATCCTTCCGTGTGTTTCAAAGGTCTTTGGGTCAAGATTTGGGCTGTTTTGTCATATGGTTCACATAAGTGAACCAGATAAAGTTTAAAACAATTACCATTATGGCGATTAACTCCACATTCCAGATTTATTAACTGGATTTGTGTTCTGCCAACTGCTGTGATTTGATTTGAACCCCTGCCTCATAGCATTTGTTTGAGCCTCTGGATTACCTGTACAGTGACATTGCCACAATCCACTGTCTCAAATATTTACTAATTTTAATTTCTGTGCCAGACTTATTTACAGGTTTAATTAATTTCAAAAGCATCTCTCAAAGGAGGCAATTTTTTAAATGCCTAATATGGTTGAAATTAGATTGCCTTACATAGGCGCTGTAATTAGTGTAACCAATTAATGATCATTTTCCTTGTCATTATAATCCATAGGATTTGCGTATTTTTGTGCAGTTTTGGCAACCACGTGCTGTCAAAGATTCACATGTAGAATAGATCTTTTAAGCAGGGTGCACAACGAGAGAAAGTACAAATGCAAATACTGTCCCACCTGTGGCAGCACGGTAGCTCAGTGGTTGGAACAACTGCCTCGTAGTGCCAGGGACCTGGGTTTGATTCCACTCCCAGGTGTCTATTTAGAGTTTGCACATTCTCCCCGTATCTGTGTGGGTTTCATCTGGGTGCTCTGGTTTTGGCCCATTGAGTCCACAGTGGATTGGCCAGCTGTAGCGTACCTGGATGTTAGGTGGATTAGTCATGAGGAATACAGGCTTACAGTGATAGATTAAGAGTGGGTCTGCTCTTCAAAGGATTAGTGTGAATTCAATGGGCCGAATGGCCTGTTTCTGCACTGTAGGGATACTATGATTCTGTGAACATAAAGCTTTCAGATCCACAGAAGTCCAGGACCAGAACTATGCTTTCTGAATAGAAGCGCACAGAACAAAAGTGAGTCATAGAGTTATACAGCCAAAGGGAACTGACCCTCCAGTCATTTGAGTTCTACCATTGTTTGCACAACACCAGAAGCCTTGAATTAAGCAGCTAGTGATAATCAACAAAAAGTACTCCATCATTGGCCCAGGATAAATAACTAGAAAAGCACTTAATACTACGTGACTAATTACTGTCTTATGCTTCAGTTGATCATTTCAATTTATGAAAGAGAGCAAGTAATTTAAACTATTGCTCGAGGTATAGTTGGCTAGCCACTACATACCATGCCCAAATCTCATTGTCAAATGGGGTATTTAACAGTTTGACAATTTTATATTGCTCATTCTTCATCATCCCTGAAAATTGTGAAAATTGATCAGACATATAGCCATTTTGCTATGATAAACTCAGTTCAACATCTTCTGGGAAAAGCAGCACTACCTAATTATTGTTGATGCTGCTTTTTGGGATTTTGTGCTCAAATCTTGGACAAGGATTTGAAATTATAACTTTCAAACTCAGCGGTAAGATGAGGCAAAAAGAAGAAAAATTGCCAATACTAATAACACGCAGGATGGCTGCCCGCATCATCAAAAGTAAAGATTTGTTAAAACATTGAATTTAAACCTTTACTTGGAACTTGGATGATGTGATGCATTTTGAGGCAGTTGGACTGTTCTCCCATGCCCCCCTTGTCATAAATGACACTGAAAACTAACATTCCCCTGCAGGGATTTCATGTTGAGATTGATATTAATAAGGGCAGAATGGGTCTTTCACTCCTCAGTGGTTCAGAGGTGCTGATCAATCAGATTGGCCAACCCAACCTGAGCTTGATAGTGAGACTGCAGGCATACCCATTGGGAACTCTGAATTCCTATAGTCAGCTAAAGAGGGTGGTGGGGATTGGATTGGTACAAGGTAGGCAGTGATGGCCAGCTTAAGGATGCGACTCAAAAGGGGGTGGGTTTTGCAGTGCAGATAGAGGAAGGAGGAGTACTATCTTCTGTGGGAAGGGGTGCCCCCAAAGTTCAAAGGAAATATCTCAATGATAGCCCTTTTTCTTTCTACTATTTTCAGATTTTAAGTTAGAAAATGGGCTTCTCACTCTTACCTGCCTGCCCTTACCAACTGTGTATTATGGGATAGATAAGATACTATTGAGCTCAATTGAACTTTTTAGTAAATTTAGTTGACCTTTCCACTTTTTTTAATGTTAAATGTGTGCATCCCTGATGAGGCCCGCATTTCTTGTATTTAAGAGTCAACTACATTGCTATAAGTCTGCAGTCGTATGTAGGGCAGACAGAGTAAGGATAAGCAATTTTCTTTCCCGAAAGGGAAATTTTGAACAGATGAATATTTTACAATATTCAATCATGGCCACATGGTCACCATTAGGTGAGCTTTTTAATTCCTCCAGATTTTATATTGGTATTAAATTGAAATTTCACCATCTCCCATGGTGGAATTCAAATTCCTGTCTGCACAACATATGCCTGAGGTTGTGTATATTAGCCAATATTGCCACTTCATTACTGCATTCCCTGCTCTGTGTATAACAGGCAAGATCATTTCTCAGATTTCTGGCTAAGATCAGGTGTGGTTTCTATGTTGCTAATTTCAACACCTACCCATCCACCCACAAGTATTATGGGGGTGAGGTCTGCGATGGGTACAACTCTGGTGGGCTAGCCACCTAACCTAATTTGATGTAGACAGCTCCCACTGATAACACACCCAGTGGAGATATATAATATTCAATCCAGTGTTCTAGTGAAGTGGCTGTACATGGACTAATAAACTTTTAAATTGCTTTCAATTTTTGCTGAAGAGTTCCAACTAAAAGTTGCCAGATTGACAAGCTGGAGAGTTTCAGTTGGAAAGTCTGTCTCACTAACCTGAACTCTACAGAAATGGACAGGCATACTACAGGAAACATTGTGGACAGAGCTTGGGTGTTCCAAATTATGTGAAGGAAAAGGTCAGATTGTTGAAGCAATCAAGGTGGGGTTGCTGAGCAGAGGAAGAGGAGGGAGCTGCACTGCCTGATGGTTACCTTGGTTCGGAGTCAAGGGGAGAAGAGTCTTAACTGTGTAAGTTTTTTTTTCCCTGTGATTTGCCACAATATTTCTGCTGCTAGTAATTTACTTAACTAGGCCTTCACCTTTTGATGTTCTGATCACAATAAAACCATTAATCTCATTCTGACTGTTCTCTTTTTATGTCGAGTTTCCTCATCCTTGATCCTCTGTACTAACCAATGAAGACTTGGAAAAAGCTGTCAGGGCCTGAAACAGTTACTCCTAAGTATGCCATATACTCCATCCACTGTGATAATATCATGCAGACTTGGTGGGAGGACAGCTTAAGATGATGAGGAATTAGACCTCATAGCCTCTGGAACAATGTAAATTGTATTAATGTAACTTGTATCTAGATGCTCTTCTGCAATAAATTACATCTGGTTTCAGATAAGAGCCTTTTTTTTGTTCAGTTACTGGGTGATTTACTTCGACCACACTTGATGAAACAGGTTCCATAGATCTCAACCAAGAAAAAGGACGATTACAGCAAATTGACAAGACAACTTGTAAAACTCATGTAGTGGTGAGGATTAATCTTATAACAAAGATCTGAAAAAAATCTCATTGACATTTGGTTGAGCAATCTATTACCAGATATCGCAGAAGTGCTTGGTCCTATTCTTGTTTGTAAAAGGTGTTCACTCTATTAGAATCATCCAGGATTACATTGCTGGCACCTTGTGGTATTTCCCACCTCTCCTAATGTGTTCTACAGGTAAGGGTTTTTTTTTAGGTTGTTCACTACCACCAGACTCCTTCTTTCTTTGCTTTCTCTTGGGGCTATCTGATACAAAACACCCCTCCATACAGTGAGTGTGTGGCTGGAAAAGCACAGCAAGCCAGGCAGCAATCCTCATTCCTGATGAAGGGCTCCGGCCCAAAATGTCAATTCTCCTGCTCCTCAGATGCTGCCTGACCTGTGCTTTTCCAGCAGCACACTCTCTTGACTCTGGTCTCCAGCATTTGCAGACCTCACTTACACCTGCATATAGTATCAACAGAGGCACTGTTTTTATATAACAATGTTTATTGCATGGTAGCTACATTTGATTGGTACAGTTATTCAGACTTTAAGGAACTGGTACAGATACATCTGCTCCCTCTGCAAGCTAGAGTTAAACTTTTCAGGTCCACCCAAAGATTCAATGTAACATGAATATTAATCCCGTTCAGAACATTACCTTACGTAACAGGAATCTCTTTACAATTTTATTTTTTTTTGCTCCTGTGCGTTCACCTCTGGTGCCCTCAAGCCGTTATTCTTGGCCCCCTCCTACTTCACATCTGCAGGTTGGCCTTTGACAACATTTCAAAAGGCACAGACTGACAACACCCGCTTCACTTCACCACCATCTCTTTTGACTCTTCTATTGTTGCTAAATTATCAAACTTGTTATTTGACATCTAGTACTGAATGAGCTAAAATGTTCAATTATTTATTAATAAGATTGAAGATATTATTTTAAGCACTGCTCCAAAATCCAGTTCATAGGAAATAATTGCAGGCAGTGAAATTTCTGAGGAAGTTAAGGCTTACAAAAGGCAGTTTGAGAGATGCATTAAATAGGATTGCTTTTTGAGAAGATATTTCGGCCTCAGTAACATTTGATGGAAATACACTGTGTGGAATTTTGTTTTCAAAGAATATTTTACTGCATCATGAAATTATCCTTATTTGGGTGATTCTCATTTCAAACAATATTTGAAGTTAAAATATTCTACTAATAAAGATATTTGAACCTTGAGTAGCTTTGTTCTTTAGTTTGCCCATTTCTTTCTGAAAAGTATTAATACATGTTTGGGGTGTGCTGCACATCTGTCTGCACCCTCCAATATCCGTTCCCAAGGTTCTTGTTGTAGAAATCTGAACACTAGGGAAATAGCCACTTTGCTGTTGAAGTTGGGTGAGCACTTTATTTATGCTCACATTCCTGATTTTAGCTGCTCCATCTATCCAGTGTGTATTGACAGAATGTTGACTTTGTCTAATATTTGCACATTTGTCAAAGCTTAGTGCCACTGGATAGTTGGTTTCAAGATTATTGGCTAAGTCTCCCTTCACATTTTCCCCAGGTCAGACCTATTCATCCAAAGTCTCTGGAATTTGAGGGTGGTTGCACAAGGATAAGATCAGGAGACCATAAAACCTAGGAGCAGAAATTAGGCCATTCAGCCTATCAAGTCTTCTCCACCATTCAATCAGGAGTAATAAATTTCTCAACCTCATTCTCCTTTCTCTCTGTGACAATTGATCCATTTGTTACTCAAGAACTTCTCTACCTCAGTTTTAAACATACTCAATGACCTGGCCTCAGCCTTCTGTGGCAATGAATTCCATAGATTCACTACTCTCTGGCTGAAGAAGTTTCTCCTTATCTCCATTCTAAAATGTCTTCCCTTCACTCTAAGGCTGTGCCCTTGTATTCCAGTCTCTCCAACCAATGGAAACATCTTCCCAACATCCACTCTGTCCAGGCCATTAAGTGTTCTGTAAGTTTCAATTAGATCCCCCCCCATCCTTCTAAACTCCATTGAGTATAGATTCAGAGTCTTCAAACGTTACTTGTATTAAGCTTTTCATTTCTGAGATGATTCTTGTGAACCTCCTCTGAACCCATTCCAGGGCCAGTACATCCTTCCTGAGGTATGGGGCCCAAAACTGCACACAATAATCCAAATGTGGTCTGAGCAGAGCCTTATGGAGCTTCAGAAGTGCATCCCCGCTTTTATAATCAAAATCTGTCAAATTAAATGCCAACATTGCATTTGCCTTCCTAACTACTGACTCAATCTGCAAGTTTACCTTGAGAGAATCATGGACTAGAACTCTCAAGTCTCTTTGCACTTCAGACTTCTGAATTTTTTTCCCCATTTAGAAAATAGTCTATGCGTCTCTTCATCCTAATACAATGCATGACCTCACACTTTCCCATATTGTACTCCATTTGCCATGTCTTTGCCCACTCTCAAACCTGCCCAAATCCTTCTGCAGTCTCCCGCCTCCTATCCCTGTACCTGCCTTTGTGTCATCTGCAAACTTAGCCAGAAGGCCCTCAGTTCTTTAATGATTTAGATGAATGTAAAAGTGAAAAGTTGTGATCCCAAAATTGATCGTTGTGGAACAATACTTGTCACCAGCTGGCATCCTGAGAGAGACATTTTTATCCCCACTCTCTGCTTTCTGCCAGGGAGACAAACTTCTATCTATGCTAGCACCTTGTTAGAGACACCATGGGGCTTATCTTACTCAGTAGCCTGCTTTGCAGCACCTTATCAAAGGCCTTCTTGAAGTCCAGATAGATAACATCCATTGGCTCCCCTTGAGACATTTACTTTCTCAAAGAATTTTAGCAGATTTGTCAAGCTTGACCTCCCCTTGATGACACCATGCTGACTTTGCCTTATTTTACCATACTCTTTCAAGTGTTCTAAAATCTCCTCCTTCACAATGGACTCAAATCTTACCCACAACTGAGATTAACTAATTGGTCTGCAATTTTACATCTTTGGCCTTCATCCCATTTTAAACAGGGGTGTTGTATTAGCGATTTTCCAGTCTTGAGACCTGCCCTGACTCTAGCGATTCCTGAAAGACCACCAAAGATGCCTCCACGATCTCTTGAGCTATCTCCCTTTGAACTCTGGGGGATAATTCATCTGGTCCAGTTGATTCATCCACCTTCAGGCCATTCAGTTTTTCTAGCACCCTCTGCTTGATTATGGCAACCATACTCAGCTTGGCCCCTCACTCTTGAAGTTTTGGGATATTACTTGTCTTCCACTGTGAAGACTGACATGAAGTAATTATTCAGTTCTGGATGTAGGTTTGCTCACTGAGCTGGAAGGTTCAATTCCAGATGTTTCGTTACCCTACTAGGTAACATCTTCAGTGGGCCTCAGGCAAAGAAATGCTGAAAATTCCTGTTTTCCATTTATAGGTTTGGGTTTCTTTGGGTTGGTGATGTCATTTCCCATGGTGATACTTCCTGTTCCTTTTCTTCGGATGTGGTAGATGAGGTCTAACTCTGTTGAGAGTTCCGGTTGGAATGACATGTTTCTAGGAATTCTCGTGCGTGTCTTTGTTTGGCTTGTCCTAGGATGGATGTCTTGTCCTAGGATGGATGTGTTGTCCTAGTCGACTGGGACATTGTTTCACCTGAGGCTCACTGAAGATATTACCTGGTAGGGTAACAAGACATCTGGAAATGAACCTTCCAGCTCAGCGGGCAAACCTACATCCAAAACTTCAACCTGAGCTACAAATCTTCTCAAAGTTTGCTATTTATTCAGTTCCTCAGCTATTTCCTTGTTCCCCACTACTATCTCTTCCGGCATAATTTTCCAGCAGACCAATGTCCACTTTTTTTTGCTTCTCTTTTTTGCCTTTTATGTCTGTAGAAACTCTTCCAGTCTTCCTTTTTATATTACTGGTTAGCTTACCCTCACATTTAATCTTCTGCCTCCTTATTTCTTTGTTGCCCTCTGTTGGTCTTTGTAAGCTTCCCAATCCTCTTATTTCCCACTGCTCTTTGTCACATTATTGCTTTCATGCTATCCCTGATTTCCCTAGTCAGCCACAGTTGCCTCATCCTCCCTGTACCATGCTGCTTTTTCCTCAGGATGATGCACATCAGAGCCCTGCAGAAGTTCTCTTAGGCGAGTCTATATGAGAATTATCCATGAGGATTACGCTTTCACTAGGCTATTCTATTACTAACTGGGACCCTGTGTAAATAGTGCTGACGCTGCAAGAGTTGAAGACTTGGGACAGATCTCCTGACTTGCCTTGGTAGTTAGCAAGAAACTATTAAAGACTTTAAAACCTGGTCTAACATCTTGGTAACTCTACAACTGGTTCCTTCAATTGTGCTCCCAACCACCTGGTTAGCCTTTTGTTCACCTAAACAACCCTGTCCACCACCTGTAAAGACGACAACCAAATGAACTCCAGAACAGATTCAACTACTACATATCGACCAGACCTGACTACCCTACTACCACCACACTACCTCGTGACACAAGGGCACACTATGCCCTGGCCAAATTAAACTACCCCAGCATGTAACTTAACTACCCAGCAACTACCTAAATATTCCTCTTACCAGAACAAGTTATACCCTTGACCAAACTAGACTACTGCCTCATTTAATTTAAGTACCCCTCAAGAACCTATCTCACTACACCATATGAAACTATTCCACTGACCATAAAATCGGACCAAGTACCCCTAAACAACCAACATCTATCTTGATCTGATCTGATTACTCCGATCACGCAAATACAACCCCTGTCCACCTGACCTGACTAAGTCTGGTCTGACTCCATTCCAAACTACATCCTGACCACCTGACTACTGCCCTGAAATAACTACCCCTCAACTAGATCAGAGTACTCCCCCAAACAAGGCAAATTACCCTCTGACCACACTTGTGATCCACCAAAGTACCCAGTAAATAGCCCAGCTTGCACACCCCCAAACTGCCACCTACCCATCATGAGCCACTAAACTACTCACTCACTGACCAATCTCACTGATTTACCTTCTCGGTCACTCCCCATTCACAAAACCACATTCAAATACTGGACCTTTAAACTTATTAGATTAGATTAGATTACTTACAGTGTGGAAACAGGCCCTTCGGCCCAACAAGTCCACACCGCCCCGTCGAAGCGCAACCCACCCATACCCCTACATTTATCCCTTACCTAACACTACGGACAATTTAGCATGGCCAATTCACCTGACCTGCACATCTTTGGACTGTGGGAGGAAACCGGAGCACCCGGAGGAAACCCACGCAGACATGGGGAGAACATGCAAACTCCACACAGTCAGTCGCCTTAGGACATGGCAGCCACTGCTGTAAAAAAGGGAGTGCCTACTGGTAACCTTAACTCTATTTCACTTGATTGGAGATCCATGCAAGGCTCCCTGTTGCATATTTCTTCATTAGTCGAGATATGTTCATAGCGTAGCTGCTGAAGCTTCAATCTTCTGAAGCAGGTTGGAATATTCTCTGGTTGGAATCAGCTCACTCAGCATGAATCAAACATGGGACACTACTAACGGGTTTGCTTCACTATCTGAGGTATTGGACAATTCGCCCTTTATCTTTGGGTTAAAATCCTGGAGAACAGTCACTACATAGAGTGAAACAATTCAAGGTAACAGTTCACCACAACCTTACAGATGATATGTGGGTGGACAAAAAAAATCCTGGTGTGCAGACAATGCTCAAATTCAAGGATGTAAAGAAAAATCATCTCCTGTCATCCACTAGAGTGGCTAATTTTGAGTTATTTCTCATGAAGATATCAAACTAATTTGCTTGCTATTATAAGACATCATCTGAAAGTGTTAAAAAGAAGAGACCCCAACAGACTTTGTAGCCATTAAATTGTTCGAACTAATTGTACTTGGAGACTCTGTTTTCTTTTCAATGATGCCTGTGAAGGTTAGCTATGATGACTCATGTGGATAAATCTTAGTAAAATGTCAGATTAGCTCAAAGAAAATAGCAAATAAAATGTTAATGTAATGTAGCTTTGGGCCACTGTAAAGATAAGATATGAAAGCATTTTCAATTATAGACTTATGGGACATCAGTTTCCTGCATTTGGTAATTATGATATTGGTCTCAGTAGTTTTGTACATTCTCGTCTGCCTGTAGTACCCCTCCCATAACTAGAATGAATGTGGAGAACTGCTGCATAGGCTGAAGAAAGGTAGAATTGAAAAGTTCCCACAGGCAGACAGCTGAAATAATTTTCATGACATTGAACAGACATCAAACATTGGGCTAGAATTTACTGTCAAACAACAGTGAGAATAGTAGAATTATTGTTATTTTGAACAATATGCTATCATTTTATTTTGTCATTGTTTTTCATTATTATTGTATAAATCAATTTCTTGGGAAACAGAGAATCTGTTATCACCAAGTAAGTGCTGGCAGGGTGCCAGAGACCAAATGGAGCAAAGGAACAGGTGATGGTTATTAGGAATAATTGAGTGAGAACTGGGTATATGGGGAAAAGTCATCAATGTGTCGAAGTTTTGTGATGTGTGTGTTGAAATAAAACTCCTACAACAAAAGCACATGCCTGAACTCTGTCTAATCAACCTTTAGCCTCTGGTATCTATCAACAGCACTCAACATTATTAAAGTGTAAGTTGGACAGCAACTTCCAGTAACCATATGTAATTCAGGAAATTGCAATCCTAGTTATCCTACTTGTCCAAAAGTTAACGATATCACTGAGACACTTAGCACTGAAATATAAGAAATGGTGAGGCACCTTAAATAACACACACCAAGTGTATATCAGAAAATGTTAAGATGTGCAAAGACTTAATTACTGGCAAATGATCTCACTTGCAATGAAAATTAATGCTTACAATTATGGAATCTCATTCTTTCAAATTTGAAATAGTCAGGGATTTCAAATTTTTTTTGTCTCTTTTATCTCTCCTTCATAATCCCAATGGGCTTCCCTGTCTTTACTTCACTTCCTGTAACTTATTTAAAATTGAATTTAATATTCTGATACATTCGGTTCTGATATAATATGATACTTCTGTTCTCAAGCAATCTCGCATTAGAAGAAAATCACACAAAAGCTGCGTCATTTAATCTAATGAGGCCAGAATCATGTTATAGTTAATACATGTAAGGAACGTTCATGTTCTACAAATAACAGTCTAAATTCTTCAATCAAGTTAAAGCTAATTTGCGATGAACAAACACCTGTTATTGCAGAACTGACTGTATTTTATAATTTAGATGCTGTGCAACTCATGAATGATTCTTCACTATAATTTGTTAATGCAGTCACATGATTACCTACCTTTTTCACACAGGTTCCAGAATTCTTTGGTATCTTTTACTGACACTATTCACATAACAACGATCACAATTGATGTTTATATAGTGCTGTTATATAATATCCCAAAGACATTCTTAAGAATATTTTAATATTTTCTCTCTCCACAGGTGCTGTCAGACCTGCTGAGTTTCTACAGCATTGTTTGTGTTTGTTTTGAATTCTCCCTTCTCTGCATTATATTTTGCAATAATCAACATATCAGATTATAATGGGAAGGTTTATGCTTTAGACTGCTGCCACCACCCTTGATTTTTTTCTATTCATGGGGTGCAAGTGCCAGCATTTATGAGCCATCCCTAATTTCCCTTGAGCAGGCTTTGATGACCATACTTTTTGAAATGTGGTAGTTCTTGTGATGCAGCTGTACCCACAGGGGTATTATGGACGGAGTTCCAGGATTTAGACCCAATGACAATGAAGAAATTACAAAGTTTCCAAATCAGGGTGCAGCATGTCTTGGCAGGAAACTTGCGTGGGGCTGAGTTTCTATGAGCCTGCTGTCTTATTCTTTAAGATATGTTTTATTTGAGATTCAAGATGGCGGCAGTCTGAACAGTCTGCTGTGTTCGGCTCTGTGCTGTACCCTGGGCAAGGTGGGATCCTATCACACAGCCCACTCTCTCGCCCCCCCAGCAGTCACCCTGGGGACTGTTGGTAGCTTAAAACTAGTAGAATACCTAGAGCCCCTTTACATTCAAATTTAAAAGGTCTGGAGCTAATGTGAAGGCGTCCAAGGGAAAAAGAGCTAGGGGAGTGCAGCAGGCAGGGCACACCCTACTATGTAGGGCACACCTGCAGCCATTGCCTTGACTCCTGTGGTGACATCCTTGAGTCCAATGGAACAGCACCATCTACTCATGGAGTTTACAAAACTCTGTGAAAAGATTGAGGGAGCGCTGGAACCAATTACTGCCATGCTGGCAAAGCATGAGCAAGAGATCTGGATTTTGGATCAGTGCGTTGAAGCTGTGGAACAAAGGGCCGCCACCTCGGAGGCCGCGACGGAGAGCTCCAAGGGGTGGGTCCAAACCCTGGAAGGCCAGGTTCAGGCCCCGCAAGAACAGGGAGACGACCTCAAAAATTGAGGTTGGAGAAAAAACCTACAAATTTTGGGCTTACCTGAGCGAAAGGAAGGAGAAAACCTTGGTGAATTCCTCAAGGAATGGTTTCCAGAGCTGCTGGGCCTAGAGGTCAAGTCAGGCCGGTTAGTGTGGAACGAGCCTACTGGTTTGCATTGCACAGGTCCGGGGTGGTTCAGCACCCTACCCGAACCTAATGTGATTCCAGCAGTACAAGAAAAAGCATTTAATAATTGAAACAGCCAGAATACTGGGAAAGGATCCATAGGCTTTGGCTTATAAAGGCTTGAAAATATGTTTTTTCATGACTTCTCCGGGGCTGTAATTAAGAAAAGGAAGGCCTTTGACGAGGTAAAGAAAAAAAACAAGAGATTTAAACATTCAACACTTGTAATATAAAGGGGAGCCATTTCCCCATTCAAAGAAAAAACATGCTCTCAAGTCTCAACAAGGAAAGAGTTGATATCGCAATGTTGTAAGAGACGCATTTGATTGATAGGGAATACCTGAAGTTATAGCAGGGGGGCTATATATATTTTCCTCCTTTTAACTCCAAAAGCAGAGGGTTGGCCATATTAGTATAAAAGAACCTCCTGTTTCAGGTGACAGAGCAAATCAAAGATGAATATGGACAGTTCATCATTCTTAAGGCGCTGATACAGTGAGAAGAATATGGCATTCTGAAAGTTCATTGTCCCCCGGCGCACCCTCTCAAATTTTTAGTTGACGCAGTCTCTAAGGTAATGGCACTTGGGGTGCGCCATACGATTATAGGAGGAGATTTTAATTGTCTCATGCACCCTGGGGTAGACAGGATGTCAAGAGGGCTATCGGGTATACCTCGGCAGTTGAGGCACTTAGTGGATTTGTGTGAGGAGCTGGGACTAGTGGACATGTGGACGTGCCTCCACCTGAACAGGAGGGACTTTACCTTCTACTCCAACCCACGCAAGTGCCACACAAGAATCAATATGTTCTTTCTCCAATCAGGTTGCTCGGACCGGGTGTTAGCCTGCAGAATTGGGAGTATAACTATTTTGGACCATGTAGCAATATATTTAGATGTTAAGACCAAAGGTAGTGGAGTAGGCAAACGGCAATGGCACATGGGTCAGTTTCTGTTGAAGGATGACAACTTTGTTCAATATATCACAAGGGAGTTCAGGGTTTTTTGGGACGTCAATCGGGCTATGGCCAGCAATCCGTCAGTGCTCTGGGAGACCACCAAAGCATTCTTTAAGGGGTGTGATTATTTCATCATCAGCAACGAGAAGGAGACAGAGGAGGGAGCAGTAGCAGCAGCAGATGCTTGGGGCCCGGTTGAAGGCAGACGAATCAGCAAATTACACCAGGCCATCCGTGGTTAAACTGCAGTGGGTCATGGCTCTCCGGGCTGCTCTGGAATCAGTGCTCACACAAGTGGCAAAGAGAAGGGTCTTATTTGCAAAGCAAAGGCTGTTTGAATATGGGGACAAACCAGGTAAATACCTAGCTAGGAAGAAAAGTGCCCCACAGTCCATTGTGTCTGTCAGAAAGAGGGCAATGTTACTCGTGAACAATGCCAGATTTCGGGAGTTCTATCCAGAGTTATCCTGGCTGGATGGATGTGGGGATGGAAATGTGGGAATGGAATCCTTTTTTGAAAATGTGGACCCCCCCCCCCAGTATAAGGGCAGATCAGGCCTCCCTTTTAAATGCACCTCTAGCAGTACAGGGGTTGGTAAGGAAGCTCCAGAGTAGTAAGGCACGCAGCCCAGATGGATTCCCCACTGAATTTTATGAGGAGTTTTTACACATGTTGGCTGAACCGCTGCTGGGTATGTATAGCCATTCATATAGCCAGGACTGCCTTCCATCCTCTCTTAGGGAGGATAATTTCTCCCTCATTCTAAAAAAAGGGAAAGACTCTGAAGATTGCGCATCATATCGGCCCATCTCGCTATTAAATGTAGATTTTAAAATTTTATCGAAGGTGTTGGCTTTGAGACTGGAGAAGGTGCTGCTCGTTATTATAAAAGAGGATCAATGGTTTTTTATCAAGGGCCGCAGCTTCTCTAATAATATCAGACGGGTGTTGAATATGGGGCAAATATATCAGCAGAGGGTGATTCCAGGTTTGGTGGTCTCCTTAGATGCAGAAAGGCTTTTGATCAGGTGCAATAGTATCTCTTTGCTGTTCGAGATTTTTTTTGTCTGGGAAGGGTCTTCGCTAGCTGGATGGCAGTGTTATATAAAGACCTTAAGGTGGCGGTTATTCTAAATGGGGTTAAGTCGAGTAATCTTGATATGGAGAGGGGTAGCCAAAAGGGATGTCCCTTGTCGCCGCTACTGTTCACCTTGGTACTTGAACCACTGACGGAGGCTATTCGAAAAGACCCTGAAATATGGGCACCGAAGGTGGGAGTTGGGGAACACAAAATCACTCTCTATGCGGATGATGTCCTTCTGTTTCTAGCTAACCTGAAAAAGTCTATACCCCAGTTATTACAAAAATTTAAATTATTTGGTAGCTTTTCGGAATATAGGATAAATTTCACAAAATCAGAAGTGATGCCCATGGGGAGGTTGGTGGAGGTACCAAAGCTGGAGGGTAGAATGGAATTTCCCTTTCGATGATCACAGAAAGGTTTTCTCTATCTAGGAATGTTTGTTACTCCTCGCTTCCGGCAGCTGTATGGAGCTAACTTTGTACAGATGTTTGAGAGGATAAAGCAGGACTTGCAGCAATGGGAGGCACTTTCCATGTCATGGCTTGGCCATGTAGCCTTGATTAAAATGAATGTTCTCCCTCAGTTGCTATATTCTATGAGGATGCTCCTGCCATTGTTATCCAAACAGGTGCTGCAGAGGTTTGCAGCATGGATTGGATCATTTATTTGGTGCCGTAGGCATCCCTTAATTAAATTTATCAAGTTGCAACTACCTCAGGATATTGGGGGGAGGGGTTTGGTGGATCTCCTGGATCTGAAGAAATATCAAATAGGCATTCTACTGTCATATGGGGGCAAAATGGGTGTACAATGACCCAAAATCAAAATGGTTAGATATGGAGGCCTCACAGGCGAAATGTCCCCTCATAAACTTGCTGTTCATGGATAAGATGAGATCGGTAATTAAGCACTGTGAAAGTCTGATTATCGTAAATACAGTAAAAGCATGGAGGAAAATGCAGCAAGGTGAGGGCAATTTTCTTAAGATTTCGTCATTTACCCAGTTGGCGGAAGCTCCAGGATTCATGCCGGGATCAATGGACTCCAGCTTTAGAGCATGGGAGAATAAAGGAATCTCCTGTCTGGGAGATCTGTTTGAGAGAGAGGTCTTGATGTATCTTAGCCAATTAGGTCAGATGTACGGAATCCCTAATTGGGACCTTTTCCTATATTTTCAAGTTAGGGATCATATACAGAAGAAAACCACACTCTTGACCCAGCCCTACAAGTCAGATATAGAATGTAGAATGCTTCGCTGTGGGGTGCTCTCTCAGTTAGTACCTCATATCATCTGCAAAGAGGGAATGCATGGGGGAATATGAAGGGACTCCATGAGATTTGAAATCAGGAGTTAGGGGAAGAAATCTCATTGGAAACATGGGAAGATATGGGGGGAATGAAAAGAACAGTTCACAAAAACTACTCATGTAAAAGGAATTAACAGTGGGCGGCACGGTGGCACAGTGGTTAGCACTGCTGCCTCGCAGCGCCAGAGACCCGGGTTCAATTCCCGACTCAGGCGACTGACTGTGTGGAGTTTGCACGTTCTCCCCGTGTCTGCGTGGGTTTCCTCCGGGTGCTCCGGTTTCCTCCCACAGTCCAAAGATGTGCAGGGTCAGGTGAATTGGCCATACTAAATTGCCCGTAGTGTTAGGTAATGGGTAAATGTAGGGGTATGGGTGGGTTTCGCTTCGGCGGGTCGGTGTGGACTTGTTGGGCCGAAGGGCCTGTTTCCACACTGTAATCTAATCTAATCTAAATCAAAGATTTCAATATGCATAAAGGCACAAGCAATGCAATTGAAGATCCTCCACAGGGCCCATATGGCACCAGAGACGCTTGCAAAGTTTAAGAAAGGATCTTCTCCGAAATGTCCCAAATGTAAAAACATTGTTGGCACTCTTACAGATTGCTTTTGGTCCTATCACAAGATCTGTAGATACTGGAGGGCTATAATGAATGAACTGGAAGGGATCCTGAGAATGGAAGTTAGGGGGGATGAGGTGTCCCTCTTCTCAGGACTACCAAATTTTCCCTTGTTGGATGAGCATGGGAGGACATTATTCAACATTCTGATGCACTGTGCAAAGAAAATCATCCTAAACAATTGGAGATCAGAAAAGCCTCCAGGTCTTGTAGGGTGGAGCAGACTTGTGATGGAGCAAGCCCATTATATCCTGAACCACAGATACATTTTGCATTTTTTGTTTTCAAGGATAGACAAGGACAGGGGTTCAAAAAGCCAGTTTTAACTGGAGTGCTCAGGTGCGACTGAGTGCACCTCTATGTATTCACCCTCGACTTGAGGGTTAGCATGTTGTGATGGTCACAGCTAGACAACTATCCCTACTCATCCCTGTATTGAATGTGAATGAGACAAAAGGAATTAAAACTACAGAATCTAAACCACAGAGTAGAGAAGTTTTATAAAACATGACGACCCTTTCTAAATTATATAGACATGGATTGTCGGTGGTATTGATTAGGGCCTTTGTATAGGGCCATATGTGGGGAGATGGGGAGGCCTTGTAAATATGGGTATAATCACTGTTGCCCCCATGGATGGGAGCTTTGATGGAGGTGCAGCGAGTGGAGTAATATAATATAGTACAATGCAGTGTAATTTAATTTTGGTGGACTGTAAGTTAATTTAATGCTATTTTATTTAATTTGAGCTTGTGCTAGTTTGGATTAAGTAAACAAGAGTCAACTACAATCTGGAGAATAGTAGGCAACTCATTGTTAATGTTATTGTAATACAATTGTGTGATATTATTCCTACTTTTCTGTACTTTTGCACTTTTATAACTTTGTGTTTCTTTTGGTTTGTGTTTTTGTAAAAAAAAAAGATTTTTTTTTCAATAAGTAAATACATTAAAAAAAAGTTATGTTCTACTCAGACGCCAGGCAAGGTTTCTCAGTTTGTTATGGTTTTGGATGGAATTCTCCAAAGCATTAAACTTATACTTGAGAAAGGATGAATTGGTTCCTTTTCTTTATGCGCCTGCTCCCTTGGTTGGTTGTAACAAGGTTAATTTTTAAAAATATATTTTTTCCCTTGTGGATGCCTTTTTCCCCCAAACCAAAATGAACTTGTGTTTTACAAAAAGCCAGCCTTTCATGAAATAACAAAGATTGAATTTCTTCATTACTAAATACAGGAAGAATTGAAATTGCAGATAGAATTAAGAGGTAATTCTAAAAATCTGTGTTTTTTAAAAAAAATACTCATCTCTGAATTGTTTGCAAAGAGTAGATAGTTGAACATTCCAGTTGTTGCAGTTAAGGTTCCTGGGTGTGTTGACATTGGCTTCATGATCCATTGTTTTGCAAAGTTAAAAATCACACAACTTCAGGTTATAGTCCAACAGGTTTCATTGGAAGCACTAGCTTTCGGAGCGCCGCACCTTCATCAAGTGGTTGTGAAGGACGTAATTGTAAGGCACTGAATTTATAGCAAAAGTTGACAGTGTGATGTAACTGAAATTATACATTGAAAAATATCTTGATTGTCTGTTGAGTCTTTCATCTGTTCGAATACCATGATAGTTTCACTTCTTTCATGTGTAAATCACAAAATGTTTTTTTAAAAGTTGCATTCTCAGGTTAACTGTAACAATTGGTGTTAGCTAGACAAGTTCAAGACGACCTCAGATCAGACACAACAACCCGCTGAATTTAAGCATATTACTAAGCGGTGGAAAAGAAACTAATATGTTGAAGGTGTTAGCCCCCTGTGTTCTCTGTCTATGCCATGATGTTTAGATTGATTCATTGTTTTGTAGATTGGTTTAGATTCTGTAATTTTAATTCCTTTTGTCTCATTCACATTCAATACAGGGATGACTAGGGATAGTTGTCTGGCTGTGACCATCACAACATGCTAACTCCCAAGTGAATACACAGAGGTGCGCTCAGTCGCACCTGAGCACTCCAGTAAAACTGGCTTTTTACCCCCTGTCCTTGTCTATCCTTGAAAACAAAAAATGCAAAATGTATCTGTGGTTCAGGATATAATGGGCTTGCTGCAGAGCAGGTGGTCATTATCCCCTCATTATGTCTAGTTGCTCTCTCTCTCTTTGTTTGGATTTTCTTTGACAGCTTTAGGCGTTACATTTATTGGCAGTAGTGATTTGGGCTTCCAATATGTAGTTGTAACAGATTGTGAACACTTACTTTACAAAGTACTGTTGAAAAGGCCTTAGTGAGTTGTACAGTGGTCAGGTTGGCAGCTCATTGTTAATGTTATTGTAATATATTGTAATAAATTGTAATACATTTGTTGGTCAGGTGAAGGACATGGATGCATTGACTATCAATGGACATTATATCTTGGATGGTGTTTTTGAGTGTTACTGAAGCTACAGTCATCCACCTAAGTGGAGAGTATTCCATTGATCTCCTGAATTGTTGTTTGTAAATAGTTGAAAGACTTTAGGGAGATAGGAGGCAACGTAAAACATCTGGTCAATAGACAACCTCACAAATGTGGTTATTGGGGATTCAAAGATGGTCATGCTGTCAAATATCTGGGTTAGACTCTCCCACAATGAAAGATAATATATGTTTTACTGTACTCCTAACTCATTTTATGACACACAAATTACAACAAAATATTTAACATCACAAGCCTTGACTTGAATCTGTTTTGCAAATAAGTGGATCAGTGAAACCCCAGTAGGTTGCTGGCACAGTATCTGTTTTTTGAAGTAAATTGAACGCTGCATGTCTCCTGTATCAACTGTATGAAACTGTCTTCCCACCATGTATTATCTTTTGCTTCGATGATTTATGGTCTCAGATTAAATGATTCCCAAGTGAGACAATCCTTTCCCAGATAAAAATCACAAGCATTTCCATTATGTTCTAAATTTTCTCCATTAACTCTCTTCAGCAAACTTGTCACTGCTAAAAAATGTCTGAAGATATTTTTGAAGTTTCCTTAATAAGTAAGTTGTGATAAATGGTCTTTGCTTAAAAATAGAGATAAATATGAATATATTGTAAAAATGCACCTGCATTCAAACTGGTTTTTCAAAGAGATACCTGGATGGATAATACATCAAATGTCTGAAGGCTTTTGAAGTGTCTAGGAGTGCTTTTGTTACTTGAACAATTCTCAATGGAATTATTCTGAAAATAAAGCCCCATAGTGTGTTGCTTTCTTCTACTCATTCTAACGTAAAAAATTAAACACCCATACATGTTATATATAAATGAGAAAAAGCAGTGAACCCAGCACTGATCCTTGTGACACGCCAATGGTCACAGGCTTCCAGCAAGAAAAACATCATTACCCACTCTCTCCAATCTTCAAGCTAATTCTGGATTTCATATGATCTAAACTTGCTAAGCAGTATATCAAGCAGAAACTTAAACACCTTGTTGAAGTCACGTCTACCACACTGCTGCCTTCGTCACTTCTCCAAAAAGCTCAATCAAATTAGTAAAACACTAAGGCCATGATGGTTATCCTTAATCAGTCCTTGCCTTTCCTCATGCATGTAAATCCTGTCCCTCATAATCCCCTCTGATAACTTACCAACCACTGACATCAGGCTTCCTGGCTTTTCCTTACTACCTTTCTTAAAAAATGGCACCGCAATAGCCATCCTCCAGTCTTCTGGCACCTCACCATGGCTATCAGATTTTAATATCTCAGCAAAGGGCCCAACAATCACTTCCTCAGCTTTCCACAATGTCGTAGGATACACCTGATCAAGTCCTGCCAGTTTATCCACCTTGATGCATTTTAAGAAATCCAGCACCACCTCCTCTGTAATATGGACACTTTTAAAGATATCACTATTTACTTCTCCAAGTTCTTTAGCTTCCCTATTCTTCTCCACAGTGAACACTTATTGGCGAGGTGATGGCCCAAAGGTAATATTGTTGGACTATTTATCCAGGGACCCAGATAATGTTCTGGGGGGGGGGGGGGGGGAACAAGGTTTGAATCCCGTCACAACAAATAGTGGAATTTGAATTAAATTTATTTCAAAAATCTGGTATTAAGAGTCTACTGATGACTGTGAATTGATTGTCAGGAAAAACCTATCTGGTTCACTAACGTCCTTTAGAAAAGGAAACTGCCATCCTTACCCGGTCTGGCCTACATGTGACTCCAGACCCACAGCCATGTGGTTGACTCTTAACTGCTCTCTGGACAATTAGGGATGGGTAATAAATGCTGTCTAACCAGTGATGCCCTCATCTTGTGAATGAATAAAGGAAATGAAAAGAAATACTCATTTAGTATCTCACTCATCTCCTGTGGTTTTTTGTGATTTATATAATGGATGTGAATATAGGAGGAATGTTTAGTAAGTTTGCAGATAACACTAAAATTGGTGGTGTTGTGGAACAGTGAAGAAGATTATCCCAGAATACAACTGGACCTTGATCAGATGGGCTGTTGGACCCAGGAGTGGCAGATGGAGTTTAATTTAGAGGAGGAACTGGATGTATTAAAAACATAAATATGGATAAACAGGCAGGACCTGATCAGGCATATCCCAGAACATTATGGGACATTAGGGAAGTGATTGATGGGCCCTTTGTTGAGATATTAAAATCATCACTAGCCACAGGTGAGGTGCCAGAAGACTGGAGGGTGGCTAATGCGAGGTGCTGCATTTTGGAAGGGCAAATCGGGGAAGGACTTAGACATTTAATGATAGGCTAATGGGGAATGTTGCTGAACAAAGAGACCTTGGGTGCAGACTCAAAGTTCCTTGAAGTCACAGGTAGACAGGATGGGTGAAGGTTGCATTTGGCACACTTGCCTTTTTTGGTCAATGCATTGAGTATAGCAGTTGGGATGTCATGTTGTTCCTGTACAGGACATTAGTTAGGCCACCTTTATAATATTGTATTTAATCTGGGCTCCCTATTATAGGAAAGATGTAGTTAAGCTTGAAAGGACGCAGAAAAGATTTACAAAGATATTACCGGGTTTGGAGGTTTTAAGCTACAGGGAAAGGCTGAGGCTATTTTACCTGGAGCATTGGAGGGCAAGAGGTGACGCTGTAGAGATTTATAAAATCATGAGGGGCATGGATAGAGTGAATAGCTAAGGTTCTTTTCCCAGGGTAGGGTAGGGGTTCCAAAACTAGAGGACTAGGTTTAAGGTAAAAGGGGAAAGATATAAAAACGACTTTCACACAGGTGGTGGTGAATGTATGGAAATGAGCTGCCAGATGAAGTCATGTAGACTAATATAATTGCAACATTTAAAAGGTATCTGTATGGGTACATGATTAGGAAGAGTTTAGAGAGTTATGGGCCAATTGATGGCAAATGGGACTGGATAAATTTAGGATATCAGCTCGGCATGGACGAGTTGAACCAAAGGTTCTGTTTCTATGCTGTAAATACTATGACTCTACGTTTCATTTCTCAGTATGTGATACCTTATTTTCTATCAGTTGCTCAACAATAACTGTATATGTTTAATGTAACAATTTAGTGCAAGAGCTTCTGTGACTTTAGCTAATTTTTAACCCAAAGGCGCTTTAACAGAAACTAAAGAAACTTTGGCAAAGATAAATCAATAAGAACAAAAATTCTGTCATAGCCGTTACATGTAAGCCTCAATTGTGAGGGTCTTCAGACTTCGTCCCTCTAGGATAAGCTTACCACACAACCATGCATATTGTTTATGACTTCCCAAAGTGAGGGGTCTGTGCGGTAGCTGTTGACCCGCTTGGCACAAGCTACAACAGCTGTGCTGCTGCTCTAACAGGCCCTCACTCTCACAGCTCCCACTAAGGGATCGCACAAAGTCTCAAGCCTTGCTATGGGGTCACAGTGAGACAAATCTTAGTAAGAATTCTTGTAGATGTAATAACATCATGGAATGGCATCAGTTCTGAAATTAAAAACATAACGAATGGGAGCATATTGACCCCTGAGCCCATTCCGTCTTTATTAAGATCATGCTTGATCTGACTATGCGATGAATGCCACTTGCCTTGCACACACCATACACCCACTAATCTTTGACTTTTTTGCAGATCACAATTTGATTCAACAGCAGCTCAGAACCTAGAGTTTTCTTTCAATGACAAGGTATATTTCTTTATTTAAAAAAAAACCACACAAATCAATGGAGTTCAGTGAGTTAAGGAGTATTCAGCTAAAGTTTGTTTCCTAAATAATTGTCTGAACATAACATCATGAAAATAATTACTCAAGCCAGTAAATCCCGGCCCATCAGACAGAGAGACAGAGAGAGAGAGAGAGAGAGAGAGAGAGAGAGAGACAGAGAGAGACTGAGAGAGAGAGAGACTGAGACTGAGAGACTGAGACTGGCTATTCGGAAATTTGTTGTAACCTAGAGGGTATTTGATCTGTTTGTAACAGTTACACTTCAAATTGGTATAAGTGTGGGCTTAGATGAGTACTGCGTTTCAGTGAGTAAGGCGAGCATGATAAGATTCTTTTGTCTTTCTTAGTGTAAAGGCTCGGAGATGGCAGTTAGGGCAGTGATGTGCTCCTCCTGCCAGGTGTGGGAGATCTGGGAACAGTCTGGTGCCCCTAACGACTATGTCTGCAGGAAATGTGACAGGCTGCAGCTCCTCACAGACCACATTATTCAGTTGAGCAGCAGTTGGACACACTGAGGAGCTTACAGGGCACAGAGAGTAGGATAGTCACTAGTTACAGGAAGGTGGTCACATCACAGGTTCAATAAGGTAGATGTATGACCGCCTGGAGAGGCAGGCAGATAGTGCAGAAGTCTCCTGTCGCTAATTCCCTCTCTAACAGATATACCGTTTTGGATACATTTGGGAGGGATAGCCTCTCAGGGGAGTATAACAGTAGCAGCCACACCTGTGGCACCACAACTGGCTCTTCTGTAGAGCAGGGTCGGCCAAGTGAGTGAGTGATAGTGGTAGGAAACTCACTTGTTAGGGGCATAGATGTTTCTATGGCCGCGTTTGAGACTCCAGGAAGGTGTGTTGCCTCCCTGGTGACGGTCTAAAGCGAGGACTGCAGATGCTGGAAATTAGAGACAAGAGTGTGGTGCTGGTAAAGCACAGCAGGTCAGGCAGCATCCAAGAAGCAGGAGAACCAATCAATCGGGTACCAGCTCCCTGGTGTATGGGTCAAGCATGTCTCTGAGCAGTTGCAAAAAGTTCTTAAGGTGGAGAGTGAGCAGCCAAAGATCATTGTCCATATTGGCACCAATGACATAGGTAGAAACAGGGTTGAGGTCCTATGGAGTCAGTACAGGGAGTTAGGAAAGAGGCTGAAAAGCAGGATCTCAAGGGTAGTAATCTCTGGGATACTGCCAGTATCATGTGCTAGTACAGCAAGGAATAGAAAGATAGGATAGATGAATACATGGCTAAGGAGCTGGTGCAGGGGGCAGGATTTCGGGTTCTTGGATCATTGGGATCTCTGGGGCAGGGGTGACCTGTACAAGAGGGATGGGTTACACCTAAACTCGAGGAGAATCAATATCCTCATAGGGGCAGTGCTCTGTACTTTCAGCAATACATTTTTATGGCTAAATTTTAGAATAAATTCTAGTACAGTTACTTCAAGCTGATCTATGGTGTAGAAGGGGGGAGGACATATGAGTTTCCAGGTTAGGTTGTGGCAAGGGTTGCATGAGGAGAGAGGCTTCACATCCAACTCCATTCTTATATGAAGATTCTGCGTAAGTAGTGATATTTCAAACTTAGTCTTCCAATTTCAAGACATGACTGACATTAAAAGACATTTTAAAAAAATAAACAATCAAAAATAATTATCCGGAATTAATTTTTAGAAGTTACTTTTGATTGTTGGTGAACATAATGACACTCACGACTTGTAAAATTAGGTTTTGAGGGCGAGGAGATTATTCAACATAGGTAAACTGTAAAAATCAGTTAGCACTATTCAATAAAGCTTAGCATTTTGTTGTTTCTGTTGTTATAGTGCACAGATCTTAGAAAGGCAGGATAACTTTGAGAGTTAGATGACATCACAACATGTAACGCTCTGGTATAAAATGTTTCCATCTTAATCTTTGTACAGTCATTTTAAAGTCAGTTGGATTGACAGCAATTTGGTAGTTACCAGTCAGTCAACTATGTATGTAATATAGTGGTAATCTAGGTGTGTAAACCAGACTGGATACATAAATCTGACAGGTCATATTAGTAGACAGCTAGTTGAATAATTATGTTAATAAACCACCATACATCTGATTTAATTTGAACCAAATTATTTGTAATATATGTTACATGAGTTAATTTAGAAAATTACAAAACACATTATGATGACAGTGGTGGGGACTGGATGACAGTTACAACAAGCCATCACCAAAAACTGCAGACAGTATATTGGTATGAGCATGGCAGCTATGAAAACATCTTGGTTTGACAACCCATCATCACACGTCTGCATTCAGAGCTACAGTTCATATTTAACAGCCAAAACTGAAGTATCCAAATGTACTGAACATAACAGAGGAACAGTTATAAATACACACTCAGTCAGATAAATGGGAGGCTATAGCTGATCCAATTTATATGAGAGTTTTAAAAAGGTACTAAAACACAGCTCCAACCAAATAAAATACCTGTAGAACAAAGTACAGAAAAATACACTGAACTAATTGCTTTCTATGTTAAAAATGCATTACCTGAATCCAGATATTGCTTGATTTAAAAGAAAAAGGATCAAAAACTAAACAAATACTTGTTCGAGTATTAGAGTAGAGAGCATGGTGCTGGTAAAGCACAACAGGTAAGGCAGCATCAAAGGAGCAGGAGAACCGACCTTTCGGGATAAGCCCTTCATCAGGAATGAGGCTTGCGGGCCGAGGGCTTCTGAGAGAAAAATGGAAAGGAGGTGAGTTGGCAGGAAGGTAGTTGAGAATGCGATAGATAGATGAAGGTGGGGGAGAAGTGGGAGGCACGGCGGCACAGTGGTTAGCACTGCTGCCTCGCAGCGCCAGAGACCCGGGTTCAATTCCCGACTCAGGCGACTGACTGTGTGGAGTTTGCACGTTCTCCCCGTGTCTGCGTGGGTTTCCTCCGGGGGCTCCGGTTTCCTCCCACAGTCCAAAGATGTGCAGGTCAGGTGAATTGGCCATGCTAAATTGCCCGTAGTGTTAGGTAAAGGGGTAAATGTAGCGGTATGGGTGGGTTACGCTTTAGCGGGTCGGTGTGGACTTGTTGGGCCGAAGGGCCTGTTTCCACACTGTAAGTAATCTCAAAAAAAGGTCAGAGAGGAGGCTGGAGCAGATAAATGGGAAAGGTGATAGGACAGGTCAGGAGGGCAGTGCTGAGTTGGAGGCTTGGGACTGGGATAGTGTTGGGGGGTGGTGAGGGGAAATGAGGAAACTGTTGAAATCCACATTGATCCTGTGTGGTTGCTGGGTCCCAAGGCAGAATATGAGGCATTCTTCCTCCAGGTGTCAGGTGGTAAAGGTTTGGCAGTGGAGGAGGCCCAGGACCTGCATGTTTTTGAAGGAGTGAGAGGGGGAATTGATGTGTTTAGCCATAGGGCAGTGGGGTTGGTTGGTGTGGGTGTCCCAGAGTTGCTCTCTGAAACAATCTGCAAGTAAGCATCCTGTCTCCCTGACGTAGAAGAGACCACATCGGGTGTAACGGACACAGTAGATGACATTGGTGGAGGTACAGAGAATTTTCTGTCGGGTGTGGAAGGATCCTTTTGGGGCCTTGGACAGAGGTGAGGGAAGTGGTGTGGGCGCAGGTTTTGCATTTCCTGCGGTAGCAGGGGAAGGTACCGGGAATGGGGTGTGGGCTGATTGGGGATGTGAACCTGATGAGGGAATGGTCTCTCCAGAACACTGATAGGATTTGGGAGGGAAATATATCTCTGGTGGGGTCTGTTTGTAGGTGGCAGAGGATGATGCGATGTATGTGTAGGTTTGTGGGGTGGAAGGTGAGGACCGGGGGGGTTCTGTCCTTGTTGTGTTGGGAGGGATGGGTTCTAGGGCAATGGTGGGGGAAGTGGAGGAGATGCACTGGGGGGCATTGTCAACTACGTGGGAAAATAAATTACGATCTTGGAAGAAGGAGGCCATTTGGGATTTTCTAAGGTGGAATTGGTCATCCTGGGAACAGATGTGGTGGAGGCGAAGGAATTGGGTGGCATAATATTAGTACAGAATTCTCTTTTATTTGGTGCAGACACCACCGACAGGCACTGCTCAGCAATTTCATTTAAAAGAAAGGAAAAAGAAAACAATTTTTAAAGCGGCAATAGGAGTGAAGTGAAATAAAAATAAGATACAGGAGTCAGCATAAGAAAAGCTTTACACGAAAATGCAAATTATTTTTCTTCAGGTAATGTTGAAGACCATAAAGAAGCATAGCAAGGATGGGAAGCAAACATCTAAACATGGATTGACACATCACTAATATTTTGTAAGAATTCCAATTATTCAAGAAAATAATTAATCTTTGCTTTATTGACCAACAGATTATGGGCTAAGTAAGATAGGATGTTGAAACATGTATTTCTTTGGAGAACGAAGGATTGAGAAGCATCAACTATTTCTGTATTTCAATCAATGCCCACATAGATCCTAAAAGAAATATTCCAAGTTTTAAAAGATGAGTTTAAGGTCCTGGTTACTTTGGGATTCACAAGTTTGAGTTCATGCCATATCATCATTAATGAGATTAAATTATTGACCAATAAATTGGCAGGAATTGATGTCAAGGTATGAAATCTGATTTAAAGTTAACTTAGCTGAAAATCTGATAAAAAAAAGGCTATTGCCTCCACACATCAAATATTTTTTAAAGATACTTCTGAATAATCCTAAGGATTAAACTATTAAAACACTGGCAGGAGGAGGATGCAAATTTGAGGCAATCTAAACAACATCTGCAGACATTTAGCTCTGTGATAACCAGTGTACCTATCAATAAGGTAAATAAAACATCCATATCCTTTATGAGATTGTCATAGCTACCAAAACTTTATTCAGCATTCATGATATTTGCAAGCTATGTTCACGCGAGAAAGTTAAAAATCACAACCACTAGGTTATAGTCCAACAGTTTTATTTGGAGGCACTAGCTTTTGGAATGCTGCTTCTTCATCAGGTGATTTTGAAGTAGAATCATACGACACACAATTTATAGCAACAGGATTGCAGTGTCATTGGAATGTAAATCATAAACTCACAAGAGAACATTGGGTTACAATTCATAAAAAGACTAGGTGCCCTCAGAAACCCAAAGTAACACAATGTTCCATAGCAACATGTGAAGAAGAACTAACTAAACACCAATGTCAAAATTATTGCCAAACTCCCATCCATGTTATACAAACATATCAATGAAGTCCATAAGGTTACCATAATATTGCAATTTGCAGACCCCAATTTTCTCATACCACATCAGCATTGTCAGAAAAGCTGAAGGCTTTACCTCTAACCAAGTGATGTGTCCCCAGCGAACAGCAATATGCACTCTCTGGCAAGATTGACAATAGACAATAGGTGCAGGAGTAGGCCATTCTGCCCTTCGAGCCTGCACCACCATTTAATATGATCATGCCTAATCATCCTTAATCAGTATCCGGTTCTCCATAACCCTTGATTCCACTATCCTTGAGAGCTCTATCCAACTCTTTCTTAAATGAATCCAGAGACTGGGCCTCCACTGCCCTCTGGGGCAGAGCATTCCACACAGCCACCACTCTCTGGGTGAAGAAGGTTCTCCTCATCTCTGTCCTAAATGGTCTACCCCGTATTTTTAAGCTGTGTCCTCTGGTTCGGCACTCACCCATCAGCGGAAACATGTTTCCTGCCTCCAGAGTGTCCAATCCTTTAATAATCTAATATGTCTCAATCAGATCCCTTCTCAGTCTTCTAAACTCAAGGGTATAGGGATTTTGCCTGTCCTCGGATGCTGCCTGAATTGCTGTGCTCTTCCAGCACTACTGATCCAGAATCTGGTTTCCAGCATCTGCAGTCATTGTTTTTACCTCAAGGGTATACCATCCCAGTTGCTCCAGTCTTTCAGTGTAAGGTAATCCCGCCATTCCAGGAATTGACCTTGTGAACCTACGCTGCACTCCCTCAATAGCCAGAATGTCTTTCCTCAAATTTGGAGACCAGAACTGCACACAGTATTCCAGGTGTGGTCTCACAAGGGCCCTGTACAGCTGCAGAAGCACCTCTTTGCTTCTATACTCAATTCCTCTTGTTATGATGGCCAGCATGCTATTAGCCTTCTTCACTACCTGCTGTACCTGCATGCTTGCCTTCATTGACTGTTGTACAAGAACACCCAGATCTCTCTGGACTGCCCCTTTACCTAAATTGATTCCATTGAGGTAGTAATCTGCCTTCCTGTTCTTGCCACCAAAGTGAATAACCATACATTTATCCACATTAAACTACATCTGCCATGCATCTGACCACTCACCTAACTTGTCCAGGTCACCCTGTAATCTCCTAACATCCTCATCACATTTCACCCTGCCACCCAGCTTAGTATCATCAGCAAATTTGCTAATGTTATTGCTAATACCATCTTCTATATCATTAACATAAATTGTAAAAAGCTGCGGTCCCAGTACTGATCCCTGCGGTATTACCCGTTTTATGCATCTTAATGTGCTCAGGTAACTGGCACAATATGGTACAGTCCATGCATTATAAGCTACAGTTTACAACAGATCCCAGGCACTGACATGATCCATCATAAATGTTAGTATAGCTCCTCTAGATGGACACCTGGAACATTGTAACATCATTCATACAACAGGACTTTCGATTGTTGATTAACCAACTTCCAAAGATATCTGTCATCATGATCCAAGAGGTAGCGAACATTCCAGATTGCAATATTGAGTCTACCCACAATCTGATAAAACTTGGTCAGACTGGTTTGATCGGCTTAGTAATCATAAAGGTGTTACAGTATTACATCTGAAAGATGATGCCCAATTCAGCATCGATCCTTCATGTAAGTGCAGTACTTACATTCAGGATAATTCCAGACAGGAATTGTATATAAAACATTGGGCAGAACCTTCCCAGACCCTAAACACTGGGCAAGAAAATTTAAGAAAACTGGGTTTAATTCAAATAAGGTCTTTGCCCCATCAAGACCAAGAGTCACATTTCCATCATTAGTCCTGGATATCAAGACAGGATTCTCACTCGCGAGTGCTGAGAGAGCTATTAACAGGGATTGTTGTTCATGATCAGCTTTAGTATTACTTAATTTCATCTCATTAATAAACACTCTTCTATTCTCCAAGCTGCCAAATAGAAACAAGAAATAGAGAATTCTTGACAGGGAAGTCAGAGTGGGCACTTGGGAATTCCAGTTCATCATTTCTTCTTCCAGACCTCTGCCTTGGACATTTGGCACCAACATAGCAGGGCACAGTGCATGGTCAGTAGCTGCATGCACCCTATATCCAGTCTCCTTGTCTTTCAACATGTATTAGCCTCACTGCACTCTCATGCCACATCTCTGATCTCCTTATTTCTGCATGTTGGTTCTGGAATTTGAAGCACAGCAGCCCAGGTCATTGTCATGCTGCTTGAGGACATTGCATAATGAGCAGAAACACAGTTCACAGATTGGACCAGACTGCATCTCAGGGCTTCTTGGCCTCTACTGGAGTCCAATTCTGGGCATCTTCTTCTTATCAGGAATGTAAATGCTTTAGAGAATGTACTGAAAAGATTGAGATAAATGATTGTCAAATTTAGGGAAACATGAATAGTTTAGAAAAGTTAGGGCTGTTTCCCCTAGAAGATTGTAGGTTGATGGGAGTTTTATTATAGAGTTCAAAATCATGTGGTGCGGAGGCTTAACAGACTGAGGTAAACTGTTCCCATTGATGGAAGGCTTGAGAACCCGAGAACATAAATTTAAGGTGCTTGACAAAAGAACCAACAGTGATTGAAAGAAAAATAGAAATTGCAGCAGGACTGTGATCAGCTGGGGAAGTGGGCCAAGAAATGGCAAGTAGAGTTTAGATTAGATTAGATTACTTACAGTATGGAAACAGCCCCTTTGGCCCAACAAGTTCACACCGACCCTCCGAAGAGCAACCCACCCAGACCCATTCTCCTATATTTACCCATTCATCTAATGGGCAATTTAGCATGGCCAATTCGCCTAACCTGCACATTTTTGGATTGTGGGAGGAAACCGGAGCACCCAAAGGAAACCCACGCAGACACGGGGAGAATGTGCAAACTCCACACATACAGTTGCCTGAGATGGGAATTGAACCCAGATCTCTGGCGCTGTGAGGCAGCATTGCTAACCACTGTGCTGCCCACAAATAATGTTAAGTGTGAGGTCTTGCATTTTGGAAAGTCAAATCAAGGCAGGAGTTTCATGATGAATGGTAGGGCCTTAAGGAGCATAGTGGAACATGCTCCTTGGAGTTCAGGTGCATGGTTCTCTGAAAACTGAATCACAGATAGATAAGACAGAGAAGAAGGCTTTTGGCACACATGACTTCATCGGTTAGGGCACTGAGTGTAGAAGTTGGGAAGTTATGCTGTAGTTCCACAGGACATTGGTAAGGCCGCACTGGAGTATTATGCTCAGTTTTGGTCACCTTGCTATAGAAAGGATGTTATTAAACTAGAAAGCGTGCAGACAAAATTTACAAGGGCTCAAGGGTCTGAGTTAGATTAGATTAGATTAGAATAGATTAGATTAGATTACCCACAGTGTGGAAACAGGCCCTTTGGCCCAACAAGTCCACACCGACCCTCCAAAGAAGGTTATAGGGAGAGGTTGGACAAGCTAGGACTGTTTAATTTAAAACATAGGAGACGGAGGGGGGGATCTGAGATCATGAGAGGCATATATTGGGGAATTGATAACTAGAGAGCATCAGTTTAAGTTTAGAGGTGAAAGAATAAAAGGGAACCTGAGGGGCAACATTTTTACACAGAAGATGGTCCACAAATGGAATGAGTTGCCAGAGGATGTGGTTGAGGCAGCACATTAACAAAATGTAAAAGGCATTTCGATAGGAATACATGGATAGGAAAGGTTTAGAAGGAAATGGGCCAAGTGCAGGTAAATGGGGTTAACGTAGATGGACATTAGGTCCGTATGGACCAGTTTGGGCAAAAGGGCCTATGTCAGTGCTGTAGGACTCTATGACTCTTTGATTCTATCATGTACACAGACAATAATGGTGGATAAAGAAAAGCCTAATTCTTGTATTAACAGAATATCCTTAGACAGTTAGTCTCCCCATTATATTTGTAAAGAGGCTTTGAGTTTACAAATTTCAATGCCTCCAATTACAACACAATATGTCAGAAATAGATCTAAGTAGTACCGGAATGTTTTGTGAATCAATGCGTTTAATAGTTAAACAAGTTAAATTTTAAAATACTCAAGATAAGTAGGTTCCTATAAGAATAGAAAATGTTTAGAGAGATATGGGACAGCAGCAGGGAGGTCAAACTAGTTTAGTTTGGGAATATGTTTGGCATGACCTGGTTGGACCGAAGGGTCTGTTTCTGTGCTCTATGTCTCTGGTTCTATGACTTTACGACTTACTTACTACTTGCTGAGTAGAGTTATTATTTTGAGTGCACTATCTGAGACTTTGATAGAGGTATATTCAATCATAGTATTCCAAAGCAAAATGAATAAACATTTTAGAAAAAAATAATTGTTATAGGGAAAGGGCAGAGACTGGATTCAGCTAAGTTTGGTTTTGCAGATAACTGGCATGGACACAACAGTTTGAATGGTCTCCTTCAGTGCAATTAACAGATCTGTGATTTTATCCTGACAGCCATTGATAGGATTGGTTTTGGCCGGTTATGAGGCTGTCAAGCTGGTTGCAAGATATGGCAGAGTTCGGTGAGAATAGCTTTCATAAAGTTGAAGAAACACACACTGGCTTAGCTGAAGGGAAGAGAAGTACTCCAGGAAGATTCTCAGGTGAATAGGGTCTCCTTCTATGTACCCTCATCACACTCACCTCTCTTCCTTCTGCCAGCAGCTTTTCTCTATTTCCCTTGCTGCTTATCTCCATCTCCCTCAGACATTGCAGCCTGAGAGGTAATAATCCACCACCCACAGCAACTGTGTAAGATCACCTCACCCTCCCTGGCTTATTTTATTAGTTGCTGAAGTACTGATCCTTGCCTTTGTTGTTCATAAATGTGAATATTCCTAAACCTATCTAACCAGGCTCCCATTCTTTGTGCTCTACAATACAACTCAGCCAGCACATTGTTGTCCACATCTTGACTTGGAACAAGTTCCCTTCACCCATCATCCTGTGTGTAAGCTCATTGATCATATTAGTGCATTGGAACAGGAGTAGGCCATTTAGCCTGTCCAGCTATTGTGACCTAACTCCATCTATATGTTTTTCCCCATTAATCTCTCTAGGAATTAAAATAAAGCTATTGATCTTAGATTTTGACTTAATAAGTGGTTGATCAGAATTGGGGCAATTGTGTAACAATAAAGACATCCAGATGTAGAGATTAGGGTATTTATTTGAATCCCACCATGCCAGATGAATGGCATACATTAATGCCCATGAAACTACTGAAAAACCCACTTGGTTAGCTAATGCCATTTTTGCTTGTTCCTTCATAAATTCTTTCCTCTCCAACCTTGAGTGAGGTAATAAATTGGTCACATTCTTTCTGAACTTTTGAAAATATATCTTTGCTTATTATGATATTTCCTAAAGACCTCCATTTTGGACACAGGACACATTCCATTGACACCACCCACATTTAACCCACATCCACAATCACTGTCAATTGTCACATACCAGTTGTACATCTTTGATCCACTTACAGGACTTTTGTTGATATAATGCTGCACCTGCAACTAACATTGTAATGCTGCATCATGGACACTGTCCCTTGCATTCGGGAGCATTCACCGAGTGTGTGGACTGGATCAAGCTGCATCTCTGCATTCTTAACTCACTGTCATAATGTCACTCTCTCTGAACCTTTCTGGATGCTCACAGCATTCATGCCGTGCATGGTGTTGCCTTTTTACAAATCTGCCCTCAGTCAGAGATCTTCTAGGAGAAAGTGAGGACTACAAATGCTGGAGATCAGAGCTGAAAAATGTGTTGCTGGAAAAGCGCAGCAGGTCAGGCAGCATCAAAGGAGCAGGAGAATCGACGTTTCGGGCATGAGCCCTTTTTCAGGAATGAGGAGAGTGTGCCAAGCAGGCTAAGATAAAAGGTAGGGAGGAGGGACTTGGAGGAAGGGCGTTGGAAGGGTTCATCCCCGAAACGTCGATTCTCCTGCTCTTTTGATGCTGCCTGATCTGCTGCGCTTTTCCAGCAACACATTTTTAACCTCAGTCAGAGATGCCTGGTTCGTATGACTGCTGCTCTGCTATGGCATTTAGCAATGACACAAAGCCAGGTAGTTTAGCACAGTTGTGAGCAGGCCTTATCCCAGTCAAAGGGGATAGCCTTCATTCATGGGCTGTCAGAGCAGTAAATCAAGGACAGCTTCTGATACCAGTCCTGGGCCAGCTCTCGGCTGTCAGAGTCAGGATCCCCGGCTGGTAAGGGGGTGTGAAGCTGATGTTTGGGCAGCGTACCACCTGTGTAGATACTTTTTTCTCATGTTGTGGGCTGTGCTCTAAATGTGAGAGAGGCAGGGATTATGAAAGGTGAAAGTTAGTGGCATACATATTAACTGTTAGTGCAGAGGGGCAAATGTCTTGAGCGAGTGATTAGGCAGTGCAGAGGCCATGCAGAAAGTCTGGTGAATGAAAGTGCATGGGGAAGATGTTATGTACATTAGAGCGGTAGAGCATGAGGTTTGGAGGGAGGTGGATCCAGTAACAGAGATAGTGCAACTATGATGTTCCAGGACCTATCAGTTTGGCACAGCAACCTATATCTCATTGAGGCCACATGCAAACCCATTGACACTTCCTCCTACCCCCTCGATCACGACCCGAACTTTCATTGCCAAACCATCTTCTCCATGACTATCGACAACCTCATCACCTCGGGAGATCTCCCATACACAGCCTACAACTTGATAGTTCCCCAACCCTGCACTGCCTATCTCTATGAGGTAAAAACAATGACTGCAGGTGCTGGAAACCAGATTCTGGATTAGTGGTGCTGGAAGAGCACAGCAGTTCAGGCAGCATCCAAGGAGCAGCGAAATCGACATTTTGGGTAAAAGCCCTTCATCAGGAATAAAGGCAGAGAACCTGAAGCATGGAGAGATAAGCTAGAAGAGGGTGAGCGTGGGGAGAAAGTAGCTTAGAGTACAATAGGTGAGTGGGGGAGGGGATGAAGGTGATAGGTCAGGGAGGAGAGGGTGGGGTGGATAGGTGGAAAAGGAGATAGGCAGGTAGGACAAGTCCGGACAAGTCATGGAGACAATGCTGAGCTGGAAGTTTGGAACTAGGGTGAGGTGGGGGGAGGGGAAATGAGGAAACTGTTGAAGTCCGCATTGATGCCCTGGGGTTGAAGTGTTCCGAGGCGGAAGATGAGGCGTTCTTCCTCCAGGCGTCTGGTGGTGAGTGAGCGGCGGTGAAGGAGGCCCAGGACCTCCATGTCTTCGGCAGAGTGGGAGGGGGAGTTGAAATGTTGGGCCACGGAGTGGTGTGGTTGATTGGTGCGGGTGTCTCGGAGATGTTCCCTAAAGCGCTCTACTAGGAGGCGCCCAGTCTCCCCAATGTAGAGGAGACCGCATCGGGAGCAACGGATACAATAGATGATATTAGTGGATGTGCAGGTAAAATTTTGATGAATGTGGAAGGCTCCTTTAGGGCCTTGGATAAAGGTGAGGGAGGAGTGTGGGTGCAGGTTTTACAGTTCCTGCGGTGGCAGGGGAAAGTGTCAGGATGGGAGGGTGGGTTGTAGGGGAGCGTGGACCTGACCAGGTAGTCACGGAGGGAACGGTCTTTGCGGAAGCGGAAAGGGGTGGGGAGGGAAATATATCCCTGGTGGTGGGGTCTTTTTGGAGGTGGCGGAAATGTCGGCGGATGATTTGGTTTAAGCGAAGGTTGGTAGGGTGGAAGGTGAGCACCAGGGGCGTTCTGTCCTTGTTACGGTTGGAGGGATGGGGTCTGAGGGCGGAGGTGTGGGATGTGGACGAGATGCGTTGGAGGGCATCTTTAACCACATGGGAAGGGAAATTGCGGTCTCTAAAGAAGGAAGCCATCTGGTGTGTTCTGTGGTGGAACTGGTCCTCCTGGGAGCAGATACGGCGGAGGTGGAGGAATTGGGAATACGGGATGGCATTTTTGCAAGAGGTAGGGTGGGAAGAGGTGTAATCCAGGTAACTGTGGGAGTCGGTGGGTTTGTAAAAAATGTTAGTGTCAAATCGGTCGTCATTAATGGAGATGGAGAGGTCCAGGAAGGGGAGGGAGGTGTCAGAGATGGTCCAGGTAAATTTAAGGTCAGGGTGGAATGTGTTGGTGAAGTTGATGAATTGCTCAACCTCCTTGCGGGAGCACGAGGTGGTGCCAATGCAGTCATCAATGTAGCGGAGGAAGAGGTGGGGAATGGTGCCGGTGTAATTACAGAAGATCAACTGTTCTACGTAGCCAACAAAGAGACAGGCATAGCTGGGGCCCATGTGTGTGCCCATGGCTACCCCTTTGGTTTGGAGGAAGTGGGAGGATTCGAAGGAGAAATTGTTAAGGGTGAGGACCACTTCGGCCAAACGAACGAGAGTGTCGGTGGAAGGGTACTGTTGTGGACATCTGGAGAGTAAAAAATGGAGGGCTTGGAGGCCCTGGTCATGGCGGATGGAGGTGTAGAGGGATTGGATATCCATGGTGAAGATGAGGCGTTGGGGGCCGGGGAAACTGAAGTCTTGGAGGAGGTGGAGGGTGTGGGTGGTGTCTCGAGCGTATGTGGGGAGTTCCTGGACTAGGGGGGATAGGACAGTGTCGAGGTAGGTAGAGATGAGTTCAGTGGGGCAGGAGCATGCTGAGACAATGGATCGACCAGGGTGGTCAGGCTTGTGGATCTTGAGAAGGAGGTAGAACCGGCCCATCTCTACCTCCAACCCAAAATCCACAAACCTGACTGGCCTGGTCGACCTATTGCCTCTGCCTGTTCCTGCCCCAATGAACTCATCTCCTCTTATCTTAAGGCAAAAGTGAGTACTGCAGATGCTAAAGGTTAGATCCAAGAGTGTGGTGCTGGAAAAGCTGGAATTCCTGATGAAGGGCTTTTGCTCTAAATGTTGATTTTCGTGCTCCTTGGATACTGCCTGACCAGCTGTGCTTTTCAAGCACCACACTCTTGGCTCACCTTTTCTTAACTCAGTTCTGTTCCCTATGATCCAAGAACTCCCTGCCTACATATCTCACCTTCACCATGGACATCTGTACACCTGTATTCCACATGATATGGGTCTAAAAGCCCTTTTCTTTCCTCTCCCACAGACCCAGCCAAGTCCTCCTCCACTGACACACTCATTTGCTGGGCAGAACTCGTCCTAACCCTTAACAACTTTTCCTTTGAATCCTCGCTCTTACTATAAACTAGAGGGGTGGCTATGGGTTTGAACTATGCCTACCTCTTTCTAGGGTACGTGGAACAGTCCCTCTTCTGCAGTTATATCAGCACCATCCCCTACCTTTTCCTCTGCTACGTTGATGACTGTGTTGGCGCTGCCTTGTGCTCCCAGGAAAAGCTTGAAGAGTTCATCAACTTCACACACACCTTCCATCTTGACCTCCAATTCACGTGGGCCATCTCTGACACCTCATCTCCTTCCTTATTGAGTACAGGAGTTGGGAGGTCATGTTGTGGCTGTACAGGACATTGGTTAGGACACTGCTGGAATATTGCGTGCAATTCTGGTCTCCTTCCTATCGGAAAGATGTTGTGAAACTTGAAAGGGTTCAGAAAACATTTACAAGGATGTTGCCAGGGTTGGAGGATTTGAGCTATAGGGAGAGGCTGAACAGGCTGGGGCTGTTTTCCCTGGAGCTTCGGAGGCTGAGGGGTAACCTTATAGAGGTTTACAAAATTATGAGGGGCATGAATAGGATAAATACACAAAGTCTTTTCCCTGGGGTTGGGGAGTCCAGAACTAGAGGGCTAGGTTTAGGGTAATAGGGGAAAGATATAAAAGAGACCTAAGGGGCAACTTTTTCACGCAGAGGGTGGCATGTGTAAGGAATGAGCTGCCAGAGGATGTGGTGGAGGCTGGTACAATTGCAACATTTAAGAGGTATTTGGATGGGTATATGAATAGGAAGGGTTTGGAGGGATATGGGCCGGGTGCTGGCAGGTGAGACTAGATTGGGTTGGGATATCTGGTTTGACCAAAGGGTCTGTTTCCATGCTGTACATTCTATGACTCTATGATCTGTCTCCAACTCCAGCAACCGACTAAGCACTGACATCTATTTCAAACCCAACTCCCACAGCTATTTCGACTACACCTTCTCCCACCTCCCCTCCTGCAAAACTGCTATACCATACTCTAATTTCCAATGCCTCTGCCTTATCTATTCCCAGGATGAGTGATTCCACTCCAGAACATCCCAGATGTACTTCTACTTCAAGGATCATAATTTCTCCTCCCCTGTGATCAACAATGCCTTTAACCATATCTCCTCCATTTCCCACACCTTTATCTTCAAACCATTCAACCCACACACCCAACCATAACAAGGATTGTTGGTCCTCACATACCATCCCACCAATCTCCAAATCTAATTCATCATCCCTGCAATTTCTGCCACCTGCACTCAGACCCCACAACCAAAAAGTTATTTTCTTCCCCACCCCATCAGCTTTCTGCAGTGACTGTTCCCTCAATGGCTCCTTTGTTAGGTCCACACTCCCCACCAACATCTGCTTCACACCTGGCATTTTCCCTACAGCTACAGGACGTGTAACACCTATCTCCTTGCCTCCCCTCTTACCCTTAACGTAAAGAATCATTCCAGTTTGGCAGAGATTCACCTACATTCCTCTAACCTGATTAATTGCATTCATTGCTCCTGATATGGTCTCCTCTACATCAGAGAAACCGAGCACAAACTCAGGAATCTGTTCAGGGAACATTGATGGTCCATATGTTCCAATCAACCTCACCTTCCAGTTGTTGGCCATTTCAACTACGCCTCCCAACTACCGATGACATGTCCATCCTGGGCCGCCTCCACCATCAAAATAAGGCCACATGCAAACTGGAAGAAGAACACCTCATTTTCCGCCTTGGAAGCTTACAACTATACAGCCTTAACATAGAACTCAATAGTTTCCAAATCTCTCCACCCCCCACCTCCTCCCAGGTCCAGCCCCCCTTTCTACCCTGCCCCTTGACCTGATCTAACCTGATCATCTTCCTTCCCACCTATCCGCTCCACCCGGGCCAATGAACAATCACAATCGCCTCCTAACTGCATCCATTTATCGCCATCTCATCTACCTTTCCCTCAGCTCCTTACCCCTCCCTCTATTTATTTCTCAGCCCCCTTCCCCCTCCTCAGTCCTGATGAAAACTTCCGACCTGAAACATTGACTTTCTTGCTCCTCTGATGTTGGTTGACCTGTTGTGCTTTTTCCAGCTCCACTTTATTTTCTAAGAAGAGAGAAGTCCTCTATTCTCAGACAAACACGACAAAAACATTCAGATTGTTAGCCTTTATTAATAACACATGCAGGATACCTACCAAGGTTCTCAGTGCAGTGTAGAGAAGGCAATGGCTCGGTGGTGCATGAGGTAGTGGCAAACGCCTTACATAAGAACTAGGAGCAGGAGTAGGCCATCTGGCCCTTCAAGCCTGCTCCGCCATTCAATAAGATCATGGCTGATCATGTCATGGCCTCAGTTCCACCTACCTGCCCTCTCACAGTAATCTTTAATTCCTTTATTGTTAAAAAAGATCTACCTTAAATTGAAACACATTTACTGAAGTAGTATCAATTACTTCACTGGGCAGAGAATTCCATAGATTCACAACCCTCTTGGTGAAGAAGTTCCTTCTCAATTTAGTCTGAAATGTGCTCGCCCTAAGCTTGAGGCTATGCCCACTTGTCCTAATTTCAGCCACCAGTGGAAACATCTTCTCTGCTTCTATTTTATCTATTCCCTTCATAATTTTATATGTTTCTATAAGATTCCCCCCTCATACTTCTAAACCCCAATGAATATCCCAGTTTACTCAGTCTCTCCTCATATACCAACTATCTCAACACCAGAATCAATCTAGTGAAACTCCTCTACCCCCTCCAGTGCCAGTACATCCTTTCTCAAGTAAGGAGACCAAACCTGCATGCAGTACTTCAGGTGTGGCCTCACTAGCAACCAATATAGCTGCAACATAAGCTCCCTGCTTTTAAACTCAATCCTATTCGCAACGAAGGACAAAATTCCATTTGCCATCCTTATTACTTGTTGCACCTGCAGACCAACCTTCTGTGATTCATGCACAAGAATACCCAGATTCCTCTGCATAGCAGCATGCTGCAACTTTTTACATTTAAGTAATAGTCCTTTTTACTGTTACTCCTACCAGAATGGATGATTTCACATTTATTAACATTGTATTCCATCTGCCAGACCTTTGCCCACTCACTCACTCTGCCTCAGAACCCTCCAACCCCAGGGCATCAATGTAGACTTTACCAGTTTCCTCATTTCCCCTCCCCCCACCTTATCTCAGTTCCAAACTTCCAGCTCAGCACCATCCTCATGACTTGTCCCACCTGTCCATCTTCCTTACCACCTATCTGCTCCACTCGTCTCTCCGACCTATCACCTTTACCCCTTCCTCCATCCACCTGTTGCACTCTCAACTACCTTATCTCCAGCCCCACCCCTTCCCATTTATCTCTCCATACCTGAGACTTACAACCTCATTTCTGATGAAGGGCTCCTGCCTGAAACGTCAATTTTCCCACTCATCGGATGCTACCTGACCTGCTGTGCTTTTCCAAAACCACTCTAGTCTCAACTCCTCCCTCATCCTATTGAAGTCTCCCTTGTTTAAGCACACAACACTGGTATTGGATTTTGTGTTCATACTCTCCACCTATATCTTAACTTCAACCGCACTGTGACTGTTCCTTCCAAGAGGATCCCTAATTATTAATTATTCCTGTCTCATTACACAGGACCAGATCTAGGATAGCTTCCTCCTTCGTCGGTTCCATTATGTACTGTTCAAGAAAACTATCACGGATACACATATTGAACTTCTCCTCAAGGCTACCCTGACCAAGCTGGTTTGACCAATCAACATGTCCCCCATGCTAATTGCCATTCCATTTTTACAGGCATTAGTTATTCCTTTGTTTATTGCCCACCCAAATGTGATGTTACTACTTGGTAGCCTACAGACTATGCCTATCAGTGAGTTTTTCTTGTTAGAATTTCTAATTTCCACTGAAATGGATTCATCCTTATTCTCCATAGAACCTATTTCATCTATTAGCACCACCCTGATGTTGTCCTTGAATATCAGAGCTACACCACCTCCTTTACCTTCCTGTTTATCCTTCCGAATAGTCTTATGTCTCTGGATATTTAACTTCAAGTTGTGATCAGCCTATAACCATGTCTCTGTAATAGATACTAAATCATATTCATCTGCGAAGATTTGTGCTGTTAACTCATCGACCCTGTTATGAATGGTACAAGATTTAAGTAAAGTGTCCTTATGCTTGTTTTTCATATTCTCATGATTTCCAACATCTCAAATAATATCATGTGAGTTATCCTTTCTTTTTACGTCTTTCATAGTCTGCCACCTTTGGAGGCAATAAAGCAGATACTGAAGAATAAAACTATTGTCCACTGTCATTTTCAGAAAATAGAAGAAGACATGAGTCATCTGTTTATGGCTGGGGTTATAACATTCAATCGGCAAATTTGTAATTTTTTTTATTTGTTCATGGGATGAGGGCTTTGCTGGCTAGGCCAGCATTTATTGCTCATCCCTAATTGTCCAGTGGGCAGTTAAGAGTCAACCATATTGTTATGAGTCTAGAGTCACATATCAGGATGTCAATTTGACTGCCAGGAATGAACTGACAGAGGAAGTGATGGAGGCTGGTATCATTGCAACATTTAAAAGGCATTTGGATGGCTATATAAATAGGAAGGGTTTGGAGGGATATCGGCCAGGTGTTGGCAGGTGGGAGTAGATTGGGTTGGGATATCTGGTCAGCATAGATGAGTTGGACTGAAGGGTCTTTTCCATGCTGTACATCTTCATGACTCTATGACTCTAAGCTAATTAATAACCACTTGGAAAGGCATGGGTTAATTAGAGATAGTCAGCATAGCTTTGTCAGAGGTAGATCCAGCGTATCAAATTTGTTTTGAAAATGTGGTCAAGTGTGTGGATGAGGGAAGTTCAGTTGAGACATTTTATATGCATTTTAGCGAAGATTTTGACAAAGTCGCTCATTGGAGACTGACTGAGAAGGTTAAAGCACATGAAATTGAGGGAAACTTGGTGAGATGGATCAAATACTAGCTTATTAATAGGACACAAAGCATAGTGTTGAGCGACTGGAGGTCAGTGTTCAGTGATGTACCACAAGGACCAGTACTGGGACACTTATTGTTTGTCATAATGTTAAGCAAATTTGCAGATAACAACAAGATTTGTGGAGTGGTTACTAGTGAAAAAGATGGATGTAGGTTACAGGAAGATATAGATGGGTTAGTCAGATAGTCAGACCAGTGGCAGATAATATTTAACCCTGACAAGATGCACTTTGGAAACACAGTGGCATAGTGGTTAGTACTGCTGTCTCACAGCGCCAGAGACCCAGGTTCAATTCCCACCTCAGTCTGTATAGAGTTTGCACATTCTTCCCGTGTCTGTGTGGGTTTCCTCCGGGTGCTCCGGTTTCCTCCCACAGTCCAAACATGTGCAGGTTAGGTGAATTGACCATGCTAAATTGTCCATAATGTTAGGTGAAGGGGTAAATGTAGGGGAATGGGTCTGGGTATGTTGCTCTTCGGAGGGTTGGTGTGGACTTGTTGGGCCGAAGGGCCTGATTTAACACTGTAAGTAATCTAGTCTAATAAGATGAGGGACCATTTAATGAATGGCAGGACACTGGTCAGCATAAAGGAACACAGGGTTCTTAGCATAATTATTCACAGATCCCTGAAGTCAGCAGAGCATGCGACTAGGATAGTTAAGAAGGTATATGAAACATTTGCTTTCATCAGTCATGGCATAGAGTGTAAGAGCAAGGAGATAATGTTAGAGTTGTGTAGAGTATTAGTCAGGCCACAGCTGGAGTACTGTCTGTAGTTCTGGTCACCTCTTGAGAAAAAGGAAGTGATAGCACTAAGAGGGGACACAGACGAGGTTAACCAGAATGTTGCATGGGATAGAGAAACTGAGCTATAAGGAGAGACTAGATGGGCTTAGATTATTTCTTTAGAGCAGAGAAGACTGAGGGGGGACATGATTGCGGTGTGTAAGATTATAAGCAGTATGGACAGGATGAATAGAGAGCAGCTGCTGCCCTTGGCTGGTGGGTCGTTCATGAGAGGACATAGTTTTAGATTAAGGGAACGGTGATTCAGAGTGGATTTGGGTAAAAGTTATTTCGTTCAGCAGGTGGTGGCAATCTGGAATGAATTGCCTGGGAAGGTAGTGGAGGCTGGAAACGTAATAACCTAAAAAAAATTGGATGAGTACTTCAAATATTAAAGCCAAGGGGGCATAACTACAAATTGAGGGGTGATAGATTTAAGACAGATGTCAGAGGCAGGTTCTATATGCAGAGAGTGGTAAGTGCATGGAATGCCCTACCTGCTAATGTAGTCAACTCAGCCACATTAGGGAGATTTAAACAATCCTTAGATAAGCACATGGATCATTTTGGGATAGTGTAGGGGGACGAGCTGAGAATAGTTCACAGGTCGACGCAACATTGAGGGCCGAAGGGCCTTTTCTGCGCTGTATTGATCTATGTTCTATGATATGGGACAAATACAAGAAGTTAGGATTAGCGCACTTTTAGTGGTACTTCTGTTGGTCTAGACTCGATGGGTTGAAGAACCTTTGCTGCGTTGACTCCTGGCTTCATAGCTCCAATGCGGAAAGTCCTGGAATGATGGTGGGGCATTGACTTTAGCAAAGGTGGAGTGGGTACTCCTGGCTGTGGTAGGCCCAGCCCGGAATATGGATTCTTTTAGTGGTAGCAGATCATTAATTGCAGCAGTGTCGGTACCCAGAGCTGGGGGGATTGGGGGGGGGGGGGGGGGGGGGGAGGTGGTGGTGTGTGCAGTAAGGGACCTTGCAGAAATCCCTCGATCATGTTTGGGACCTTGACCAATGAACTCTATTTAAGTAACTTTTTACATTCTTTTGTATCTCAAAATGGTTCTGGATTGTGGCAACAGAACACTTTTCACTGTATCTCCCCTGAGAAACTATGACAGTGAATCATTCATTCATATACCCATTCACTAACTTCAAACAAGACCTTGAAATTTACCACAACTTTGTGAGTGATGTAAGAAATGATTGTGGTGTGTCCTTCTCCTGACTTTACACCTCTGTGACAGAGCCCTTTGAGGGATACACACTCTGCATTTATGGTAAAAATGGGATGAGACAATCTGGCTAAAAGTGTGGAGCAGCAATGATGCAGTTTAAAGTTTGAGAGGAATGGCAAATTAATGATGATAGCAACATCTAGGAAAATATTTCTCTAGTTGGTGCACTTGCACTCAGAGTTAAGATAAAATTACTGTACTGTGGTGTTGATGTAAATATCTGTCACCAATAACAAATTATAGGGTAAATACAACTTGATATGTAGTGGTTTTGTATTGCATCATTTTATTTATGCCACATCAATTTGCATCATGTTACTTTGTCAAAGCTATTCTCCAACAAATATTCTGTCCAATACTATACAGCACCTTTCATCAGATCAAAATATACAAACATGCTTCAAAATCACAATTACAACCAGGACATCTTTCATTTATAGTTGATCTCAAAGTTGATATTTTGATTACATTTAATGTGCAGCAGCTTACATTATTTTTTAAACAGAATATGAAAACCTAGACTGTCCCCAACTTCAAGACTTTCATGCACCAGAACTAAGACTGAAACTGAAGAACAATTATTTTGACAAGTTCAGCAGTTTAATATAATGCTTGACTGGCGGTTTAAGCTTGGTGCTTTTCCTTTTGTGTGAACTGACAGATTGAAATGAATTTAAGACCAAATCATTCATGAATCGATAAATTTTCTCACTTGGCAAAATCAAATGAAAACCTCACATCTGTTTTATTTTATTGCAGTTGTGTGTAGATTGAATTGTGCAGTCATTGTTCGGATGTCATTCATGTTTGAGAATTCAAGATTTTTGTGTGCATTTATGCTTTTTCAATATTTGCATTTGGGTTTTATAGAATCACAGAAAGGTTGCAGCATAAGACGTACTCACTTGGCCTGTCATATCTATTCTGGCCCCATGCATGATCAAGTCATCAAAACTGTTCACTTGCCTTTCTCCTTTCCACTGTAGATGCATATACAGATTCTTCTGTAGAACATGTAAGTATGTATATTGCTCACTTCTATAGCATTTGTTAGAAAATCAACAACATGGGGGAACAAATTTAGCAATTTTTCTTTCTAGTTCTTCAAAATTACAGATAGAATATAACATATATAGAAAGTTAGTTCAACTATATTGTGCCAGCATCTCGATAGTTCTACTGAAGGTCATTTTTATATTTTAAAATATTTTATGTCAAACAATATAACTCTCAAACAAATGTCTTGAATATTTGGAGTTAATTTATGCTTATTATATTGCTATATTGGAGGTGACATTGAGCTCGTTATGTCAATTATTGTGAGCTATAGAATATTCTATTTTGTGATGACCAATATTTATGCTGTTAATGGCGTGACATCAAGACCACAGATTTACAATGACTGAATATGCGAAGCTCCACTTTAATCAAAAGATGTTCTATTTTTTTTCAAGCGCTTGAAATTTCAAGTCCACAGATTGATTATTCTTCTAAGGAAAAGAATTATAGATCGATGGCCTTAAGTTTGTGATATCTCTGTACAGTATTCCTATTTGTAATAGTTACTAATTTTAAAGCTGACTATGCATACAATATCACTGGCAAAGTGCACAGGTTAAATAGGTATTTGAGTTTTGGGAGCATTCAGTCATCTAAATGCATGTTGCACTGAAAATTATACTATGTTTCAGATGTTTGTTTTTACTTAGGACATATTGCTTCCAGTGACTGTAAAATGAGCTATATTGTGAGTGCAAATGATAATGTGCAGTAATTCTTAGCACACACAATTTTGTTCAGCAAGTGTCCAATAGAGGAGTTAGATTACATATGAGGTTCTGAGCTTTGCAAGCACAGACTGATTGAGTATGGTCAGTACTGAACTATTCTGCGCAGCTAAATGGAGGTGCTGTTTGATACAATCTACAGTTGTTAGATATTTGGCATTTCCACGAAACTGAAATCCATGTCCCATATTAGCCATTCATATGTTTGGCAGAACATCTTTCTGATTCGACAGTCGCATCTTGTTAACAGAAAATACTACTTATATTGCTATTGGGTTGTACAATGGTGAAGTGTCTAGCTTTACGTATTTCTCAAACGGTTTAGATATCATAACCTTCTGGGATTACTTGAGGCAGACTGGAAACTCTTCAGGTCAAAAATGGTGGTCTAGGCTCTTTTGAGTATGCATGACACATAGTAAGTAATGATCTGATCAGAGTAACAATTATCCTACAAAATTGGCATGATACTATTCTAGTACAGTGAGCAAATGGGTTGGGCCCAATTTTGAAAGTCAAATAATTCTGTTCTTATAGTCCAAAGAATAGAAAAGGTGAGAAATATTGGTGACTCAATGTAAACCTTGGTAACATTCTTCAGCTCTCTCCCAAAAGAGAGGTCTGATTGACATCAGCATGACCTCCTCCATGGGTACAACAATGAACATGGGTACAACAGGTCTTATATCCACCCTAGTCACAATGGGGACTAAACAGTGTGCTTTTTGCACAAATCTAGTCTACACTGCATTAATACCAATAATGGACTCTGTTGTCTTCGACAGAAGGAGACTGGAAATTACACTGTGATAAATTAATGAACATTTATTGGCTATTAGTATACATACAAAGTATATTTTACAGGAGTTCATCAACATCTTTTCTCTCAGGTTCCAGCTATGTGATCTCATATCATCTGATTTCACTGATGTACTCTAACAACTAGATTGATAATAGCTATTAGCCCCTCATATTATGCATTCCCTCTAGTCCTTCAGTCTGCCATAAACTATTTGCATTTTTAAAATACTCAGATCCCCAACTCACACTCCTTGTACTGGAGGCTTTAATTTCCAACTGTGTCCTTGGTTTCTAAGAGGACGTGTAGAACATAAACTCTCGACAGACATCTCCTTAGAAAGTACTGACATCAGTAGATTGAGATTTCTGCTTATTAATCATTGCAGAAAGATGATGGATGGAGATCCTGATCCTCTCTGCTTTCTTTTTTATACTCTCTAGCTCACTGGGAAAGTTTAAGTTCTTAGCTGCTCATACAAAAAAGACTAGAGCTCAAACAATTCCTGTGAATGGTACAACTTTATCGCCCACACTGCTACAACTAAGAAAGAATGGTAGAAAGGCACATTCATGAATGAACAAGGTGAGCAAAGTGAAGAACAAAGAGTATTCTGAAAAAGAAATGGAGACATTCCTGCCAAGATTGTAAGAATTTCTCTTTCTTTAGGGAATGGTTCTTTTTACATGCTCTCATCAGTGTAAGTGGACTCTCCAAAATGCACTATCATCAGTGAAACTGTGGTGACACTGACATCAGAGGTGAAGGAAAGCTATAGATTAAGATAAATTACACTGAATTGCACCACTTCCATTATCAAAGCATGTAATTCGCTCCCCTCTCTATCACCCATATCCAATGTAGTCTGTCAGGTGGTGTGGATTATTTACAAAAGAATTAATATTCTTCACTGGTTGCTAAATTTTGCTCAAGTTCATTACAGTATTTTGCTCAAATTATTATAGTATTGCATTGCAAACTAAAGGCAGAATCAAAAGTTTTGAGACAGAGGTAGAAATTAGTGGAAAAACTCAGCTGGTTTGGCTGCATTGTGGATAGAAAGCAGATTTAGGTATTCCAGTGTTTGAGTCATAAAATGTTAGTACACGTAATCAAAAAGGCTAACTTGAGGTAGACTGAAAACTATTCAGTTCAAAAATGGTGGTCTAGGCTCGTTTGAGTATGCTGTCCTTTATTATGACAGGAATATAAGAATAATGATTTTATGTTTGAGTTATGCAGAGCATCGGTGAGACCACATTTTGAACACCAAGTGTAGATATTGATCTTCTTAGTAAGGGCAGGAAGTAAATGCATTTAGTAGTGGTTCATGGGACACCTACTGGATTGATACCTGGAATGAGCCTGTTGCTCGATAGGTTGGACATGTTTCAACTAGAGTTTAGGTGAGTAAGAGATGATTTGACTGAAGTATATATGATCCTGAATGATGAGGAGAATTTTGTTTTCTTCAAAGGGTTGTGTGAGTTTTGAACACTCTGCCTCAGAAAGAAGTGGATAAAGGGTTATTGAATATTTTTAAGGTAGAGGTGGATTTTCGTTAGGTAGGATAATCAAATTCATCAAGATAGAGTCAGAGAGTCATACAGCACAGAAACAGACCCCTCGATCCAACTCGTCCAGCTATATAATTGAATTGATTTTATTGTCATGCGTACCAGGGCACAGTGAAAAGCTTTGTCTTGCAAGCAGTACAGGCAGGTCACATAGTTAGTAGCATAGGTAAGTAAATAATAGGTAAACAGCGGCAAAAACAAAAACACAGGTACAGGCGAATGTCAAGAGTTTGTGAGTCCATTCAGTATTCTAACAATGGTAGGGTAAAAACTGTTACAAAACCGGATGATGCATGTTCAGGCTTCTGTACCTTCTCCCCAATGGTAGAGGTTGTAGAAAAAGCATTGTCAGAGTGGGATGGATCTTTGAGAATGCTGGCAGCCTTTCATTGACAGCAGACCTGATAGATGGATTCTATCGTTAGCAAATTGGCCTTTGTGATTGTCCAAGCCGAGGTCACCACTCTCTAACCATCTCTGATCTTGAATGGTACAGGTGACATACCACTGAGTGATACATCCAGATAGAATGCTCTCAATGGCAAGGGTAATTGCCATCATGCCAAATTTCCTCAGCTGCCTGAGGAAGAAGAGACATTGTTGGGCCTTTGTAACCAGTGTGTCCACACAAAGAAACCAAAAAACCTTGTTGTGGATGACCATTCCCAGGAGCTTGACACTCTCCACCTGTTCCACTTCTGTGCTCTTAATGTGTGAAGGGGCATGAGTAACATCCCACCGAAAGTCAATGATGAGTTCCTTGGTTTTGCCAGCATTGAGAGCTAGGTTGTTCTCCTGCCTGTAGTCTGTTTTGTTGCCATCTGAGATTCGACCGACTATGGTGGTGTCATCAGCGAATTTGTAAGTGGCATTTGTCTGGTATTTTGCGATGCAGTCATGGGTATGCAGTAAGTACAGTAGGGGGCTGAGTATGCACTCTGGGGGGACTCCAGTGTTGAGTGTTAGTGAGGATGAAATATTGTGCCCAATCTTCATTGATTGTGGCCTATGGGTCAGGAAACTGAGCATCCAGTTGCAGAGAGTGGGACTTAGTCCAAGATCGCTAAATTTAGTAATCAGTCTCAAGGGGATTATTGTATTGACAGCTGAACTGTAGTCAATGAGTAGGATTCTTATGTAGCTGTTCTCAGTGTTAAGATGTTCGAGGGAGGAGTGAAGAGCAAGTGATACGGCATCTACCGTGGATCTGTTGGTCCGATAGACAAATTGGAGTAGGTCAACAGTAGTAGGGAGGCTGGAGTTGATTAATGCCATGACCAGCCATTCAAAGTTAGGGCCACTGGGCGGTGGTCATTGAGACATGCTGCAAGAACCTTCTTAGGCACAGGGATGATGTTGGCCCTCTTGACACAGGCAGGGACAGCGGCCTGCTGCAGGGAGAGGTTGAAGATGTCCAAGAAGACCTCTACCAGTTGATCTTCACCTGCTCTGAGTGCACGGCTTGGTACTCCGTCTGGTCCCATCGCTTTCCTTGGATTTACGCAAAGGAAAACTGATTTGTCCTCTGATGCAGTGACTGCTGGGATAGGTTCATCAGGACTTGTCAGGATAGGTGTTACCTGTCTGCCGAAATTCTGCTCAAAGCGAGCATAGAAGGCATTGAGATGATCTGGGGGGAATATGTCATCGTCTGCTATCTTGCACTGTCTCTTTTTAGAATCTGTGATGTCATTCAGCCCTTGCCATAGTCGCCGGGTGTCTGCCTGTGTCTCTAGTTTGGATCGGTATTGGTCCTTAGCTGTATTAATGGCTCTGTGAAGGTTATACTTGAGTGGGCCTCCTGATCTGAAGGCTTCATGCTTGGGTTTTAGCAGGTTCTGTATGTCCTGATTCATCCATGGTTTCCTACTGGGAATACCCAGATTGATTTCCTCGGTATGCCTTTCCTATTCATGTACCTACCCAAATATCTTTTCAATGTGTAACTGTTCCTGCATACATCACTTCTTCTGGCAGTTCATTAAACATATGGACTACTCTGTATGTGAAAATGTTCTCCCTCAGGTTCTGTGACGATGTTGTCACTTTAAAAAGGTTATTTTGTCCTGGATTTTTTTGAAGAGAGGAGTGTAAAGGCAAAGGTGCTTAAGTGGCTAGGGCGTTTGCCTGTATTCATAGTATAAGTACTTTTAGGCTTTTTTCTCAAAAACAGTTTAACAATGGAAGGGGAGTGGCCAGTTCCCCCAGTTCAGGTTTTTAATTTTTTTTTTTGTTGTAGCAGTCATAAGATGTTTGAGTCCAGAAGGGTTGCAAGCTTCAGTGAATGATTGCTAACTGATTATCTCTGAAATCTCTTTGGATGTTGTTCCCTCCTGTCTGTAAGAATCTGTGTTTGAATTTATCTTTTTTTGCCAAGGGATGTTGCTATATTGGATCTGTTAATTAGTTAAGTTACTACATCAAGTATTCGGTTAAATTTTCTAACAGTTAAGTTTTTGTAAATTACACTTTATTTTATTTGTGTTTAACTGTAGTGTTTAAACAAATTGTGTTTTGCTTAAGTGGGTTGACCAATTGCATCACACCTTTGGAACACCCACTTCACATCCAACTTTAAACTAAGAAAAAGTTAGGGTCTAGGTAACTTTCTTATAGAATTTTGAGGGTGTCTGGTCTGGTCTATAGCAGTCCCTTTCCAATCTTTCTCCTCTCACCTTTTAATATATGCCCCCCTAGTTATGAACTGCCCCAGCCAAGGAAAAGACCTTTACTATTCATCTTGTCTATACCCCTCATGCTTTTATAAATCTATGTAAAATCTCCCCTCAACCTCCTATGCTTTCATTTAAAAAAATCCCAGCCTATCCAGTCACTCTTCATAACTCAAGCTCTCTAGTCCCAGCAACATCCTTATAACTCTTTTCTGATTTTATAATATCCTTTCTACAGTAGGATAATCAAAACTGTACACAGCACTCCAGAGGTAGCCTCACCAATGTTCTGTACAATCATAACATCCCAAATCTGAGGTCTGAACAATGAGGAAGCAGCATATAATGCTTCTTCTTAACTAATCTGGATTAGAGTGGTGCTGGAAGAGCACAGCAGTTCAGGCAGCATCCAAGGAACAGTAAAATTGATGTTTCGGGCAAAAGCCCTTCATCAGGAATAAAGGCAGAGAGCCTGAAGTGTGGAGAGATAGGCTAGTTGAGGGTGGGGGTGGGGAGAAAGTAGCACAGAGTACAATAGGTGAGTGGGGGAGGGGATGAAGGTGATAGGTCAGGGAGGAGAGGGTGGAGTGGATAAGGAGATAGGCAGGTAGGACAAGTCCGGACAAGTCATGGGGACAGTGCTGAGCTGGAAGTTTGGAACTAGGGTGAGGTGGGGAAGGGGAAATGAGGAAACTGTTGAAGTCCACATTGTTGCCCTGGGGTTGAAGTGTTCCGAGGTGGATGATGAGGCGTTCTTCCTCCAGGCGTCTGGTGGTGAGGGACCGGCGGTGAAGGAGGCCCAGGACCTCCATGTCCTCGGCAGAGTGGGAGGGCGAGTTGAAATGTTGGGCCACAGGGCGGTTTGGTTGATTGGTGCGGGTGTCCCGGAGATGTTCCCTAAAGCGCTCTGCTAGGAGGCGTCCAGTCTCCCCAATGTAGAGGAGACTGCATCGGGAGGATGATTTGGTTTATGCGAAGGTTGGTAGGGTGGAAGGTGAGCATCAGGGGCGTTCTGTCCTTGTTACGGTTGGAGGGGTGGGGTCTGAGGGCAGAGGTGCGGGATGTGGACGAGATGCGTTGGAGGTCATCTTTAACCACGTGGGAAGGGAAATTGTGGTCTCTAAAGAAGGAGGCCATCTGGTGTGTTCTGTGGTGGAACTGGTCCTCCTGGGAGCAGATACGGCGGAGGCGGAGGAATTGGGAATACGGGATGGCATTTTTGCAAGAGGTAGGGTGGGAAGAGGTGTAATCCAGGTAGCTGTGGGAGTCGGTGGGTTTGTAAAAAATATCAGTGTCAAGTCGGTCGTCATTAATGGAGATGGAGAGGTCCAGGAAGGGGAGGGAGGTGTCAGAGATGGTCCAGGTAAATTTAAGGTCAGGGTGGAATGTGTTGGTGAAGTTGATGAATTGCTCAACCTCCTTGCGGGTGCACGAGGTGGCGCCAATGCAGTCATCAATGTAGCGGAGGAAGAGGTGGGGAGTGGTGCCGGTGTAATTACGGAGGATTGACTGTTCTACGTAGCCAACAAAGAGACAGGCATAGCTGGGGCCCATACATGTGCCCATGGCTACCCCTTTGGTCTGGAGGAAGTGGGAGGATTTGAAGGAGAAATTGTTAAGGGTAAGGACCAGTTCGGCCAAACGAATGAGAGTGTCGGTGGAAGGGTACTGTTGGGGATGTCGGGAGAGTAAAAAACAGAAGGCCTGGAAGCCCTGGTCATGGCGGATGGAGATGTAGAGGGATTGGATATCCATGGTGAAGATGAGGCGTTGGGGGTTGGGGAAACGGAAGTCTTGGAGGAAGTGGAGGGCGTGGGTGGTGTCCTGAATGTATGTGGGGAGTTCCTTGACTAGGGGGGATAGGACAGTGTCGAGGTAGGTAGAGATGAGTTCAGTGGGGCAGGAGCATGCTGAGACAATGGGTCGGCCAGGGTGGTCAGGCTTGTGGATCTTGGGAAGGAGGTAGAACCTGACGGTGCTGGGTTCCCGGACTATGAGGTTGGAAGCTGTGGGTGGGAGATCTCCTGAGGTGATGAGGTTCTGTATGGTCTGGGAGATGATGGTTTGGTGAACTGCCTACTTCTGGTGTGACTTGCAAAGAACTATGTACCTGACCCTTTAGGATTCTGTTTGACAACACAACCCATTAACTATGTTAGTCCTGCCCTGTTCATTTTACCAAAATACAATATCTCACATTTATCCAAATACACTCCCCCTGCCACTCATTGGCTACATTGATCAAGATTTCATTGTAATTTTAGATAACGTTCTTCACTGTCAATTATACCACCAGTTTTGCTGTCATCTGAAAACTTACTTACCATCCCTCCAAAATTTTCTTCTAGATCATTTATATAAATGACAAACAAAAGTAGACTCCGAACCAATTCTTATAGAACACTGCTGGTCACCAGTCTCCAGTTCAAAAAAACAACCTTCCACCACCACTCTCTGACTTTTACTGTCAAACCAATTTTGTATCCATTTGGCAGGTTCTCCCTGAATGCCACATGATCTAACTTTACTGATTAGTCAATCATGCAGAACCTTGTCAGTCCGTGTAGACAAAGTCTACAACTCTGCTCTCATTGACCCTTTTCGTTACGTTCTCAAAAAACTCAATCAAGTTTGTGAGGCATGATTTTGCATGCATAAAGTCATGTTAACTATCCCTAGACAGTCCTTGTCTCTCCAAATGCATGTAAATCCTATCTTCAGAATCACCTCCATCAACTTACTCATCACTGAAACCAGGCACACAAATCTATGGTTCACAGGCTTCATCTCACAGCCGTTCTTAAGTAAATGCAGACTACAGTTATCTAGTTTTTGAACTCCCTCACTCCAGGGAAAAAGACCTTTGCTATTTACCCTATTCCATGCCCCTCATGATTTTGTAAACCTCTATAAGGTCACCCCTCAGCCTCCAAATCTCAAGGGAAAATAGCCCCAGCCTATCAAGCCTCTCCCTGTAGCTCAAACCCACTATGTCTAGCAACATCCTTGCAAATCTTTTCTGAACCCTTTCAAGTTTCACAACATCCTTCCTATAACAGGGAGATCAGAATTGATTGCAGTAGTCCAACAGTGGCCTACCCAATATCCCATGCCTATAGATGATACAAATATCTCCACTAGGGCTCCTGTAACATTTTTCTCTAACTTCCCATAATGCCCTAAGATACACTTGATCAGGTCCCAGAGATATATCCACCTTTACGTTATGTAAGATTCCCAGCACCTTTTCTTCTACAATGTGGACTGTTTTTAAGATATCAATATTTATTTCCCAGAGTTCCATAGCTTCCATTTCTTCTCCACAGTAAAAACTGATGCAAAATATTAATTTAGTGTCTCACCCATCCTCTGTGGTTCCACACATAGATGACCTTGTTGATCTCTAAGGGGCCCTGTACTTGTAGAATCTCTTTGAATTATCCTTCACCTTATCTGCCATGACTATCTCATATTCCCTTTTTGCTCTCCTGATTTCCCTCTTAAAAATACCCCCATACTCTTTATATTCTTCAAGAGTTTCACTTGATCCCAGTTGTCTATACCTAATATATGACTCCTTCTTCTTCTTGACCAGAACCTCATTATCTTTATTCATCCATTGTTCCCCATTCTTACCTACCTTACCCTTCACTCTAACAGGAACATGCTGACCCTGAACTCTTATCTCAGTTTTGAAAGCCTCTCACTTGTCAGCTATTCCTTTACCTGCAAACAGTCTACTCCAATCAACTTTTGAAAGTTGTAAAATTTTGTCATATTGTCAAAAGTTGCCTTACTCCAATTAAGAAATTTAACTTTATACAGGCTTATCCTTTTGCATAATTATTTTAAAACCAATAGAATTATATTCACTGGTTCCAAACTGCTCCCCCACTAACACTTCAGTCACCATTTATATAATGATTTGTATGTGAATATAGGAGGTATGGTTAGTAAATTAGCAGATGACACCAAAATTGTAGGTGTAGTGGACAGCAAAAAGGTTACCTCAGAGTACAACGGAACGTTGATCAGATGGGCCAATGGGTCAAGGACTGGCAGATGGAATTTAACACAGATAAATGTAAGGTGCTGCAGTTTGGAAAGGCAAATCAGGGCAGGTATTTGTCCAAGGTAGTGTTGCTGAACAAAGAGACATTGGAGTGCAGGTTCATTGTTCTATAAAAGCAGAGTACCAGGTCAACAGGATAGTGAAGGAGGCATTTAGTATGCTTGCCTTTATTGGTCAGTGCATTGAGTATAGGAGGTAGGCGGTCATGTTGCGCTGTACAGAACATTGGTTCGGCCACTTTTGGAATACTGTGTTTAGTTCTGGTCTCCCTGTTACAGGAAGGATGTTGTGAAACTTGAAAAGGTTCTGAAAAGATTTGCAGGGATGTTGCCAGAGTTGGTAGATTTGAATAGGCTGGAGCTATTTTCTCTGGAGCTTTGGAGACTGAGGGGTGATCTTATAGAGGTCTATAAAATTATGAGGGGCATGGATAAGGTGAATGTATTTTCCCCAGAGTGGAGAAGTTCAAAACTAGAGGATATAGGTGTAAGGTTAGAGGGGAAAGATTTAAAACAGACATAAGGGGTAACCTGTTCATGCAGAGGATGGTGTGTGTTTGGGACGAGCTGCCGGAAGAAATGGTGGAGGCTGGTACAATTATAATATTTAAAAGGCATCTAAATGGGTATATGAATAGGAAGAGTTTTGACGGATATGGTTCAAATGTTGGCAAATGGGACTAGATTAATTTAGGATATCTGGTTGGCATGGACAAGTTGGACCGAAGGGTCTGTTTCCCTGACCCTATGACCTCCCTGCCTTATTTCCCAAGATTACAGTTAACTGAGGTTATCTAGACAACCTCAGTTAACTGTAATCCCTCATCCCTGAAACTGCTTGAATAATTCTTTATTCCTGATGAAGGGCTAATGAACAAAATGTCGATTCTCCTGCTCCTCACATACTGCCTGACCTGCTGTGCTTTTCCAGCACCCCACTCGCGACTTTGCCTTTTTTTTAACCATTTTTTGAAAACCATTTTGCAAGTAATGATAAAATGAAAAATATGAATACAGCAGATCACTGAATACCAATGTCCCACTTATATCAACTCTCATTTCGGAAATCCTCATCCCAGAAATCAATTTGATATACTTTGTAGCAATTTAATAAGATTTTGTGAAATCTATGATTGTGTAAAGCCATTCCAATGCGATTCTACTATCAATTCACAGAATCAAAACTCTTAGAACAGCACGGATCAGAAAAAGGCTATTCGTCTCATCAAATCTGCACCAGCCCTTCCTTACAGCAATCTAGTAATTCGAATGCACTTTCCTCATATCCTGACATGTCATTTTCTCCTTCAAGTACTATTGGAGACCGCAATTGAAATTGTATCCATCAACTTATTAGTCAATGTGTTCCAAATCCTGAACACTAAAAGGAAATTTTCACTCATGCTGTCTCTGGTTCATTTCCTCATCATATTTACCTGTTGCTACAGGACTATCCCTGCATAAAATAAGAAAAATTACTTAGATGCTTGGAGCAATGTTGATGTATGAAGTATTTCTACTCAATGAATGCATAACTTCACATAAATTCCTCATTCTTGTGGTCTCTACTTTGTTGCATTTTTTAAAACTTTCATATCCTCTAGACTTCTAGTGATTTGTTTTGATCAGCCTTAAAAAAAAGAGTGAGGGAGATGGTCACCTGGCTTTCCTCATTTAATGACCTTTGGAATTTATCTCTTCAGTTACTGGATTTAATTTATTTACTTTGTCTGAACAATTCTTGACTTGAAATCCCTCTACCAAATCTCCTACTAGACTTCTCCGGTCAAAGGAGAGCAAGCCAAGTTTGTCTAGACAACCTCAGTTAACTGTAATCCCTCATCCCTGAAACCGTTTGAATAAATTTCTTCTGTAAAAGCTTTTGAACTCTTCACTTCCTTCCTCGGGTATGAATTAGATTCTATTTACTCCAATTATGGACTTACATATTTTTCATAACCTTTATTGTTATTTATTCTTTGATGGATGTCAGTGACAGAGGGCAAAGCCAGTATTTGTTATCCATCTCTAATTGATATTGAATTGAATGGTTTGCTAGGCTGGAGTGAAGCCAAGACCCATTTTAGTGGGTCTGGAGTTACAGGAAAGGATGGTAGATTTTCCTCCCTGCAGGGCATTAGTGAACCACATGTTTTTTGACAGTCAATAATAGTTTCATCACTACCATTACTGAGGTTAGCTGTCTATTCCAGATAAATTCCACTGCCTGTCAATGGTGGGATATGAACCCTTAGCCTTAGGATATCAACTAGGCTTCAGGGGTTATTGGGTGTCATAGGAATTTGGAGTGATCAAATCCATCATAACCTTATTGAACGATGGAATAGGCCCAACGGACTGTGTGGCCTACTTCTACTCTCAAGTTTTGTATTTGTTTACTTAAGGTATCTCTTAATTTGTCTGCATATCTGAAACTCACTGTGAACAACTCAACTGCTTGCTATATTATTTTCTTGGTAATGATAAGGTTTCATCTGTTTCAAGCCAGGATTACAAAGTCTACCCCATGCTCAGGTATCTTCATTCACTCCAAAACCTGCAATACACCTGGCACAACCATTTTATAGCAGGAAACTGAGCAGCCTGCCTCCAATTTAGCTGTTGCTACAGGGTTATCACTGCATAAAATAACAGAAAGAACTTAGATGCTTTGAGCAATGTTGACATAAGCTGAAGTATTTCTACCTCAATGAATGCATAACTTCACATAAATTCCTCATCCTTGTGACCTCTACTTTGTTGCATTTAAAAAAAATCATTTCCCCTGGACTTCCAGTGATTTGTTTTGATCAGCCTTTAAAAAAAAAAGGGAGTGAGGGAGATGGTCACCTGGTTTTCTATTTGAGTGAGGCATGTTGTGGCAGGATGGATGAGCTCAGAAGGGTGTATGCACACATAATAAGTAAAGTGTCTATGAACAAGTCTTCTCTGGCAGTCCTGAATCTTCTCCTCTGCTCCCTCCTTCTCCTCCACCTTCCATTTGATGTAGCTCCATTCCCCCCTGCAGTGCACATTGTGCAATGCACCCAGCAACTCACAACAATCCTAAAAATCTTGCTGCAGCACAGACATAGTAAGTTAAGTGAATGAAGATGTGGCAAATAAAGTGTAATGTGGGTTAATGTGAAATTGTTGCATTTGGAGGAAAAGTTAAAAAAAACATCCTTGTAAATCTTTTCTGAACCCTTTCAAGTTTCACAACATCTTTCCGATAGGAAGGAGACCAGAATCACAAGCAATATTCCAATAGTGGCCTAACCAACGTTCTGTACAGCTGCAACATGACCTCCCAACTCCTGTACTCAATACTCTGACCAATAAAGGAAAGCATACCAAACACCTTCTTCACTATCATATCTCCCTGCGACTCTGCTTTCAAGGAGCTATGAACCTGCATTCCAAGGTCTCTTTGTTCAGCAACATTCCCTAGGACCTTACCATTAAGTGTACAAGTCCTGCTAAACTTTGCCCAGACTTGTATCCTTACCTGTTAAAATTCTCCCTAAAATTCAATTTTTATTTTTATAGCTCAGGTTCCAACACATTTTCTGAACTCTCCTTTTTTTTGAAGCTTCAAGACTTGTGCACATCCAATACCAGAGGCTGCATTTTCCTGCCTCACTTAAAGACAGAATTCAATGTAGGCCACATAAGAATCATGCAATCATATAGCCAGATGTATTCCTCTCTGTTTCCAATAACTTTCAATTGTCATGAGGGGTGGTGGTGGGAGCGTAGACCCCTGAAATCCCCATATGCTCCAATCACCCTCTTGGGGTCATGTGGGCATCAGAGCAGATGGCAACGCTGTTTGAACTCCACATGTGTACCAGCAAGGGTGCAGATAGAAGTTAGTGTTACACATTCTCCAATGAAAATTGTGCTGAAGGAGGTCATGATTCTATAGGCGGATGGCCACAGATGCCTGTATACTCAGATGTGCATGTTTACAGCCTCTCACAGCTGTCTGCACACCAGTGCATCACTTAGATGACAGAGGCCCTCCACTGAGACTGGAAATTCATGGAGGACTCTAGTTAGGTGACTGAGCTGGGCAGGTGCCTCTCGGCAATACATTTCATCAAATTCTCAGTCATTGAGTGGGTCTGTTGTGCTTTTCAAAACTTGACCCTCCAGACAGGTGAGAACGGAAGGGCCTAAGAAGGGGATGGTTCACTGGGGGATCAGGAGGTCAAAGAGAAGGAAGAATTAGTGTCAGGGCAAGATATCCCTGCTGAATATTTAGGTGACCTCCTGCCATCCTCTGGGAAGGATCTCCATCCTCTCCCTTGTAGGTTGCCAGGCCATCATGGGTCTCTGTGTTGCAGTGGCAGGCATTGGCATAAACTCCTTCCCTTGAGCAGTGACCTGATAGCTGTTTGGTTGCTGAAACTGGCCTCCATTCCTGACAACACTAGCTTTTATTGGACAAGAAACTGATCAATTAAAGGGATCAGCTCAGTCAAGGTCTAAAATGTGGGAAGTTTGTAACCAGCAGTGGGTTTCTGACAGAGAAACAGACCTAGCTCCTGTTTCGTACCTCCATAGTGAAAACGTCAACCCAATTATCTCTGTTCTTCCAGCTGCCCACCCAACCCCTTTATGAGAAGGAAGTGACATGGGGTGGCAATGTGGGTCAGTGGTTAGCACTGTTGCCTCACTGCACCAGAGACCGGAGTTCAATTCCAGCCTCAGGTATCTGTCTGTGTGGAGTTCGCACATTCTCCCTGTGTCTGCGTGGGTTTCCTCCAGGTACTCCGGTTTCCTCCCACAATCCAAAGTTGTGAAGGTTAGGTAAATTGGTCATTCTAAATTGCCCATAGTGTTCAGGAATGTGTGGGTTAGGTGCATTAGTCAGGGGTAAATGTAGAGTAATAGAGTAGGGGAATAGGTCTGGATGGGATACTCTTCAGAGGGTCAGTGTTTCCACACTGTAGGGATTCTATGCTAAAAACTAACATTACTGGACTAGTAATCCTGAATACCAGGCAGGGGATATGGCTTCAAATCCTACCATGTCAGATGATTATGTTTTAATTTAATAAAAATCTGAAATTGAAATTTATCCTGAAGTGATTAATTGTGTCATCACTGATGATCATCTTAAAAGCTCATCTGGCTCTCTATTGACCTTTAAAAGAAGAAATCTGTCATTCGTACCTGGCCTGATCTACACAGATCTGAAATTGATCTAGACCCACAACAATGTGGCTGACTTTTAGCTGCCTTCTAAAATGGCCTACCATGCTACTCAGTTTAATGGTAGTTAGGGATGGGCAATAAATACGGACACTTGTCTCCCATGAACAATTTTTTTAAAAAAGTCATAGCAATATATAAAAAAAAAACCTGTCAAGCCCCAAATGGGACAGTGGTAATGTTCCGGCCTCTAAGCCAGGAGGTTTGCATTCAAGTCCCATCTACTCTAGCTGTATATAAATAACATGCCTAAACAGGTTGATTTAAAAAAAACGATAACATTGAAAAGACACTGTCTGGATGTTGAGTCAAGAACCTGTTTCTGTGCTGTAATATACCAAAAAACTCGACTTTTAATGACTCTCCTCATTTTTCAAACTAAAAAGTATCACTTCACAGTTCTCTGTGTTTATCCTCCCATTAACTCACCCTACATTTCTCATATTCACTTATGAAATGTGTGCAACTAACAAAGCTCTGAAGTGCTGCAGTCTATATGGTTTAGGTACATTTACAATGCTGTCAAGGAGAGTTCCAGGATTTTGTCCCCTTGATAGTAATGGAAGGATATATGGATCTAAACCTTTATGGCTTGGAGGGAAACTTGCAGGTGGCGGTGTTCCCATGCACCTGCTGCTTTTGTTAGGTTTTCTTTTAATTCAAACATGGGGCATGGGCATGACTGGCCAGGCCATGATTTATTGCCCATACCTAATGGCCCAGAGGGCAGTGGAGACTCAACCACTTTTGTCTTGGGTATGGAACAAGATGTAATCCAAACCAAAAAAAATGGAAAATTTATTTTATGCTAAGACATTAATGAACCAGAAGGAATTTTACGGCAATTGACCATAGGTCACCATTAGGATAGCTTTGTCACCCTCAGATTTTTGAGTTCAAATTCTAGCATCTGCTATGGTGCAATTCAAATTCATGTCCCGAGAACATTAGCCAAAGAACCTGAGGTTGATTCCATGTCGGGCCACTATCTGTGTGTGGAGTTTGCACATTTTGCTCTTGTCTGCGTGGGTTTTCTCCAGTGCTCTGGTTTTCTCCCACAGTCCAAAGATATACAGTTTACATTACCCATAGAGACTATGGATGTGCAGGCCAGGTGGATTAGCCATGGAAAATACAGGGTTAGGGTAGGGTGAGTCTGAGAGGGATGCTCTTCAGAGGCTCTGTGTGAACTTGGTGGCCAAATGGCCTGCTTTCACACTATCGGAATTCTATGATTTCCACATTAAACTAGAGGCAGCATTCCAGGAAGCTGCTAGGGTTGGAGCCATTGATGACCGATTGATTTTCAATTATTAGAAAGCCATTTCAAACTGGATGGAAACTGCAAGCATATACATGACTGAACAACTTTCATTCTTGTTCCTTTCAGTGTGAATCCACAATGCATTTTACCTTTTTTTGAACTCAAGTTAATGTACTGATTCCTTCATTAATTGCAGCAAACTTGAAACATGAATAAAATGAATAAAAAATTTCTTGCAGTTCCCATTATAATAACTCAAATGTAAATAATTAAATGAGAAAGTCTCTCTTGTATTAATTTCTGTTCAATTTGAAGATCAGCTATCAGAGTATAACTAAACTCAATGTGAAAAATTGGAGGAGTCCAAGGGAGGAATCTGGGCTGGGATTGACAGGAGAGCTGAATGGTTGGTGCCAGGTTAAATGACATCATGTAGAAGGTATATAATATTCTGCAGCAGGAGGGGAATGGTCTTGAAATTATGGTGCATATCAAAACCAACAACATACAGAGAGTGGAAACAGACACCATGGATCTCAGGTAAGATTTTCAAGAGCTAGAGAGGAAGTTAAAAAGTCGGACTTTGAAGGTAGCAATCTCTGGATTATTCCTTGTATTGCATGCTAGCCCCAGCAGAATTAGGAAAACAGGTTTGAAGCATAGTGCACAAGGAAGGGCTCCATATTCTTGGGACACAGAAACCAGTTTTGAGACAGGAGACATCTATTCAAAAGAGAAAGCTGCACATATGCAGGATAGGCATCCATGCCCTCATCAAGAGCTTCACTGTGCTTGAAGAAAGCAGAAGGGAAAATGAGGAGCATAAAAGTAAGGTTGTTGAATAGCTGTTGAAACTGAAGTAGTACCATATTAGAAAGTGGCATGGCACAATAGCTCAGTGGTTAGCACTGCTGCCTCATTGCTGGGACCTAGTTTCAATTTCACCCTCAGGTGAATGTGTGGAGTGTGGACATTCATCCTGTGTCTGTGTGGCTTTCCTCTGGGTGGTCCGGATTCTTCCCACAGTCACAAAGATGTGCAAGTTAGATGGATTGGCCATGCTAAATTGCCTACAGTGTCCATTGTTGTGCAGACCAGATGAATTAGCCATGCGAAATGCAGACTTGCGGAGGTTGGGTCAGGGTGGGGTGCTCTTTGAAGGATTAGTGTTGACTCGATGGGATGAAAGGCCTCCTTCCACACTGTAGGAATACTATGTAAAGGAAATGATCGAATACTTGTTTGTCCAATCTCGGAGCATGTAGATTGTGTCGAGGATCTTTTGTATGGCAAGAGAGACAAATGGAGATTGAAGCAATTCAAAGACATGCTGCATAATTCTATATGAATCAGCATGGAAAATACACTATTGTCACTTCCTAGATCAAAGATTTGGAATAAGAATTACTACAGCAAAATGGAGAAAAATTAACAAATCATCTTTGGGCAACTGTCTGTGTGGAGTTTACATACTCTCCCTACGTCCACGTGGATGTCCTCGGGGGTGTTCTGGTTTCCTCCCACAGTCCAATGATATGCAGGTTAGGTGAACTGGCCATAGAGTTCAGGGATGTGTAAGTTAGGTACATTAGTCAGAGGAAATGTAGAGTAGTAGGGGAATGGGTCTGTGTGGGATACTCTTAGGAGGGTCAGTGTGGACTGGTTGGGCCAAATGGCCTGTTTCCACACTGTAGGGATTCAATGCTCTCATATAAAATATGGAACAGAGCCTAGGAATTGACAGAACTGAGTATTTTGTGTCTCTAGCAATGAGGAAATTCAAAGTAGCCATCCACACTAACTACAAAGACCATTCCTACACTGTATCACCCATCTTCTTTTCTAAGAACAACCCCACAGTAGAACAAGCTGCCAAAGGAAGTAACCACTTGAAATATTCATGATTCATCTTTAGATCATCTCCGTTTACTCGTTTTCTATTTTTGCAATATAATATCAGCTTGCCTTGTCTCTAGTTCAGTTTGTCCTAACCACATTCATATATATTGGGGAATAAAGATGTTAATCTCTGATGCGGATACAATCAAAACAGAAGCAAAGTTGAAACAGAAGAAATGTAAGGAAAACAAAAGTATGGCTGTAATTCTTGTACAGGGGCAGCACGGTAGCTCAGTTGTCAGCACTGCTGCTTCACACCAGCAAGCACCCGAGTTTGATTCCAGCTTTGGGCTATGTTGAGTTTGCAGATTCTCCTGTGTCTGTGTGGGTTTCCTCCCAAAGTCCAAAGATGTGCAAGTTAGTAGATTGGCCATACTAAATTGTCTGTAGTGTCTAAGAATGTGTAGGCTAGGTGGGTTAGCCATGGGAAATACAAGGTTGCAGGGATAGAATAGGGGAGTGGGTCTGGATGGGATGCTGTCTGGAGGATCAGTGTGGATTTGATGGGCTGAATGGCCTGCTTCAACACTGCAGGGATTCTATGATGCTATAATCACATGTAAACTGATTTTGGTGAGCTACATGCAGAAATAACAGTGTGGGAATATTATGCAGTGACAATTATGGAAATGTGGCATAATGTAGTTTACAGATTTTGGGAGGCTTGTATCCGTGAGGACAATGTAGAAGTTTAAAAAGATGTTGACATATTAGTGGAGTGGGTGGATAGGTGACAGATGAGGTTCAATGTAGAGAAGTGTGAGGTAATGGACTTTAATATAAAGAACATGGAGACATTATAAAATAAAGGATATTAGTTTAAAGGGTGTGCAGTAAAAGCCATTTCTGTAAATTATTAAAGATGGCAGGGCAGGGAGAAATAGTTTTTTTTAATAAGGCATATCATTTCTAGGCTTCATTAATATGGCATAGAATATAAGGGCAGGGTGGTTATAATGAACTTTTTTAGGGCACTGGTTAGACCTGTGCTAGAGTATTATGTGCAGTTCTGAGTTTCACACCATAGGCAGGATATGAATACACTGGAGAGATTGCAGAAGAGATTTACAAGAATGATTCCAGGAATGATTCATTTCATTTATGAGGAAAGACTGGAATAGATGCTATGCTGTATATCTCTATGACTCAATGGGACTGTTTTCCTTGAAGTGGAGAAACCAAGGGGAGATTCAGTAGAAGTCTCAAATGAGGGGTCTGGACAGCATAGATGTGGAGGAACCCCCACCCCACTCCCCACCCCTGGTAAATGGATCAAGAAACAGAGAAGACAGTTTTAAAATATCTTTTAAAAGAAGCAATTGAAAGAGAAGGAAAATATACTTCTTCACACAGTGAGTGGCTCAGATCTGGAATGCACTGCCTGGAAATGTGGTGGACCCAGCTCCAAATGAAATATTCAAGAAGACATTGGCTGCTTATTCAAATAGAAGAGAAAATATTAAATTTTGTGAAAGGGCAAGAGATTGGTGCTAAATAAATGGCCTCCTTCTGCACTGTAAGAGTTCTGTGATACTGTGAAAAATGGTGAGACTAGGCACTTTCTGTGCAAGGGCATACAATGTTCAAAACAAGAGAGAAAAGGAAAGAATGGAACAGTGAGTTGCAATTAAATAATGTTTGAGAAGACAAAACAATTGAAAAGAAAGAATTTCCTTGAGGCAAAAACAGAAACTATTTGCATAGAGTTGAGAAGCAAAAAAATCACACAACGTAGGGTATTCTATAGGTCTCCAAATAATGAGAGAGAGTTAGAGGAACAATTCTATAGACAAAATATAGAGATAGTAATGGAGTGGCAAAGTTAGGGGACTTTAATTATTCAAACATTGATTTAGTATTATCTTAGAATAAATAGTAAAGACGAAGTTTGGAACTGTGTTGAGCAGAATGTCCTTAACCATTAGGGTCTCAGCCCACTAGATCGGATGCTGGAAACGAGGTGGGCAAAGTGGATCCGGTGTGTCAGGGAGCATTTGGATAAGGGTTATCTTTGTATCATAAGGTTTAGATTAGTAATGGAGAAGAGCCAGGAATCATTGTAATACTGAACTTCTAATTTGGAAGAATTCTAATTCTAATTCTAATTGCTAAGGGACGAGAGGGTAAAATGGAACCAGAAATTGACAGAGGAAAAATTGAAAAAGAAAGTGGAAGATATTTAAGAAAGAGACAATTCAAGTACAAAATAGTCACATTTCAACAAGAGCAGCATGAAAAGTAAACATTAACAAAGCTCCATGGATGATGAGGGAGGTAGAGCCTCTGATTAAACAAAAAGGGAGTGTTTTGGGTGAATTTTTTGATTGAAAACTAGGTCAATGTTGAATAGGAAAAGAAGACTGGCAGAGAGAGTATGAAAACAAAATGACAGTCATCCTAAGAGAAAACTCAGAAATCCTCTGTCAGTATGTATGTTGCAAGGGGACAGTAAGAGATGATGTGGGACATGATAGTGACAAAGAGTATGCTTTGAATTACAGAGGAAGGAGAGTATACTTAATGATTGATGATCATTAGTGTTTTAACAAGGATGATCAATCTAATAAGGTATTGTTAGAAGTAGACATAATAAATAATATGAAATTGAAAGTGTGGAAGTTCTGGAAAGGTTAGTAATGTTTTGGATGGATAAGTCATCTGTTCCACATGGATTAACTCCAGATTGCTCAAGTAAGTGGGGTTGGAGATAGTAAGGGCTTTCCTTCATTTTTCAAGCTGCTATTGATACGGGGAAGGTGCCGAGAAATGGAGTGTGGCAAATGTGACAGCATTCAAGAAAGGAAACAAGGTCAGCCCTAACTAGTACAAGACAATTTAGTCTAACCATCAATGTTAGATAAGGTTTTTGAATCCTAAATCAGAGAAAGAAGTTAAGTCCTTGGAGAGATTTAAGTTAATTTGAAAGGTCAACATACATTTGTAAAAGGCAGCTTGTGCTTGATTAATTTCATGTTTTGGTGAAACAACAGAGATGGTTGAAGAAGGAAATATGGATGTTACTTCAATGAACTTTAAAGTAGTTGTCAAGGTTCCACACAAAAGACTGGTTAACAAGATGAAGTCTTATGAAATGGGAGAATGGTAGAAGTATGCAATTGTAAAATGAAAGAAAAAGCATCATGGCAGAAAGCACCAAGTCAGGCTAGATGGTTATTTTTCAGACTGGAGGACTATAGGCAATGGGTGTTCCCCAAAGTTCATCGCTCAGATCACTGCTTTTATTGTTACATAAAAATAACTTGTGTCTTGGTGTAGGAAATGGAATTTCATAATTTGCCAATGAATACAAACTGTGGAGAGTGGAAAACCATGTGGAACATTATGAATTGTCCACAACAGGATGCAGATAGGCTAGTAGAATTAGCATCGATCTTTGAAGGCAGCTGGATATATTGCAAAACAGGTTAACAAAATGTGTGGGATCCTGAAATTCATAAATAGAAGCATTGGGTTCAAGATACTGTCTTATGAGTTTTAATAAAAAGCTTGTGAGCAACTGAAGACTTTATAATGGATAAGTGATGCTTGAGATAAATAAGTAACTGATGATGGAATCAGGTGAAGAATACTTCGGACGTCTGACTCAAGCATTTTTTGTAATAAAGTTCAGATCAGTGGAACCTGATACAAACCACCAATTTCCCCAGAGAGGCTGTGGGCAACTGAAAAAGTAATAAACAGCTGGTGCCACTTGTTTGCCACTCTGGTCCAATTACCTATGAGGACAAAAGCAGGAATGTTATGCTGAAACTTTGGAAAGCTATGGTTAGGACATATTGAGGGTACAGTATCTAGTTCTAATCACTGCCCTTCAGCAAAACTGTGAAGGTCCTCACAAGGATGCAGAGAGATTTACCAAAATGCTGTCAGGGGTGTGGGGGTTTCAGACATAACGTTAAGTTGCAAAAGCTAGGGTTGTTCTTCTTGGGCCAAAGGAGAATAAGGGGAGATTTTGCACAGAAATCAAGATCCTGACAGATTTGGATAAGGTAGACACGGTAAAACTCTTCCCATCAACTGCATGAAGGACTAGTAATGTAGACTTAAGCTAGTTTGTGATAGAGAAGAAATAGCAGGGAGAACATTTTCTTTACAGTGAGCAGTAGTGAAATGGACCTTGTTGTCTACAAGAATAGTGGATGCCAAAACAATGTATATTTTCAAAGAAAATTGGATAGAGACTTGAAGAAATAAACTTACAAGGGATTGATCAGGTGAGTGAAACTGACCAGATTGCTTTGTTGCAGGTGGAGGGTGGGGTGAGTGGGGAGGGAGAAGGGTTAGAGAGTTGCTGGCATAGAATTAATGCAACAAATGGTCTCCTTATGTGCCAGAAATGATTTCATGACTATGGAGTTTGGAGACAGCTATTAACTTTTAAAGTCTTGTCTGGACAATACATTCCTCCCACTGTCAGAAACACATTGCAGGACCTCCTCTGAATTGAAATATGTGCTAGTTTGCAGCACCTTGCACTAGCACCGTTTGGTGGACCCTGGGATGGAGAGACAAAAAAGCCATATCCTTCACTTGCACAAAGATACTGTAGGCTGCTCACAGCCCACAATTGCAGTCCTTGAATATCTGTTCTTCCCTCGTGTGAGTTTTTTTATTGTAGGATTTACCAGATTGTCACTATTGATGTGGTAAATGGCAAAACTGCAAGCTGACCACAAGGGCATGCTAACTTCTGAGGCATGACATGTGCTGCCAGCTGTCCTCAATTATTACAATGAGGCCTGAGGCTCTAAAGACCTTGCTTGAAAATGAGCCATAACAAATTTCTAGTCCCTTGTTCCCCTTGCCATTATATTACATTTAGCCACATTAAAATTCAGCTGTTGTTTTTTTTTTAGACAAATCCCATATTGATGTTGCTACTCTATTACAAAACAAATTTAGGAGACCTGAGTAAAGAAAAAAACACAGGAGTAATGCAATTAGCATGCGGAATGTTGCAAATAAAACCTACATAACAAATTGTTAGCTGAATAATGTAGACCTGTTTATTGGTAATGTTATGAAAACAAAATAGAATTTTATTGATTTGAAAAATGCTACATACAAGTATGAAAGTAATAGATTTTTGATTGATTTTGTCAACTTGAGTTAGAATTTGAACAACAAAATGTGAATTAATCAGCTAGTGCTGATTAAAGAACATTTCACACTGTGTAGGGCCATTTTGAAGCATTTTTCAATTATTAGGATGTGATTGACTATTTGGGAGGTTATGAATGATGGCAAAGACATTGTACATTAATCTTCAAGATTACAACAAATACTTTACTTTCAGTCTATCTAAATTATGATGGCTTAGATTTTGCACATCATAGAGGGTTAGGGTTTTTGAGTCACCTTACAAAGGCATTGAGTGTATCTCACTTAAGACAATGCAAGAAAATTTTATAAGCGTGCGAAGATGGGAAAGGCATTGTGACACATAATTAACCTATGGCCAGTTGGTTGCTACAAGCAGTACACAAACTTTGTACTGCCTGCTCAACAATTTGATTGCTATATACACACCAGAGGTAAATACACTGATGACTGGTTGCATGCTCAGCATGGTGTGCAGGTACATGTGCAGCTAGCATGACCTGCAAAGTGCAGACTCATTTTATACGTAATATCTTCCATTTAAAGGCTGCTTTAAAGACTAGAGCAGTTGTTGGAATAGTCACAGAAGGTCTAGTTTTGGAGCAACAAACTCGTTAGAAAGCTCCTGGTTTCTCTGATGCACTGCTGGAGGTGTAGTCCAGGAGGGAGAATGAAGGGAAAGCATGTTTCCAAAGTGAGCTGGGATGCCTTTAAGGTTAGCCCTCTGAAGGGAATGGGAAAATGTGGCTAGGAAAATCAATTCCCTTTAGGTCAGGCTGCAGTGCTGAGAAAAGCTTAATATTCATATAATTACACAAAGTCAGTGAATACACCTGTAATAATATTTCATTTCCAGCACAGCACCCACTTTTCATGCTGCATAGCACATCCACCACTCACTCAAGCAGGACTCATTCATAGCAGTCAGAGGCTCCATTTTAAACTCTCAAACTTATCAAATTTGCCAGTCTTGTGTGTATCTCTCACAACTTGCATATATTTTCAGCGAAATAACGAAAATACATTGTAACACACTCATCTATGTCTTCTCCATTTCTTGTAGGGTAATGTCATACATTGTCACTTCGAGCAGCAAAGTGATGCAGGATGATAGTACGACATCTACTAAGCGTTTTCAGTGTGCACTTCTCAGCATTATACAATGACTGAGTCAATTCCATTGACAGTGCTAGGAATATTCATGATGGTGTTAAGTTCCTGATTTATGAGTCTTCTCACTTTTTCACCATTTCATTCCTACTAGTAGGATTTTTTTTTAAAAATTCAGTCACAGGATGCGGGCATCACTGACTGGCTAGCATTCATTGCTTGTCCTTGGTTGTCCTTGAAGGTGCCCTTGTTGAACTGCTGCAGTCCATGTGCTGCAATTGCGAATTCAGGAGAGATGAAGCACCTGTTGCCCAATGTCTAAATTCCCACTGCTGCACATGCAGAAGCTAGCCAAAGTCTGTGTGCAGCAGAAATTCAGACCATGATCACAAGACTGATGCTTGGTCCCATACAGGCTCAGACTACAGTCATCAGTGGCTCTATGGTTCACTCTCCTGTCTTACTCTTGTGCTCTCACCACTGCTACTCCATCAGTGCCCACATTGTTGTATTTCAGCCATGCTACCCATGACTAGAAGATACAATATTAAAGCTGGCATGGCTATCCTCAAGCTAAATGCAATCTTCAACTACCTTCAACTAGCCATTTTGCAACCACTGGGGTAGGGCTGTGTGGCTGCACTAGACAACAGCCACAAGACAGGTACTGAGAGATTACTTTATTTATTGTTTTCAAGGAATTTTTGTGTCACTGGCAAGGCTAGCATTTATTGCACACCCTTTCTTGTCTTTGATTTGCTGCAGTCCATGCAGCATAAGAGAGAGGGAGCCTAGCACCTAAAGAAGCAAGAACCAAGAGAACCTGGAAACAATCGTCAGCCCTTGAAAACATTAGAGAGAGCGCAAACACCAGACCAAATGGTGTGAAGAAAGGAGAGGAAAGCCTTAAGTGGGCATTACAGGAAGGTGAATTGATTGGTGTTTGAACAGTTTCAGTTAGGAACTGTGTTTCAAGCCTTTTAATTTTGAAAAATATAAATTTCTAAACTGACACATGGAAAATGAATATTTACAGTCATGGGAATGAAAGTGATTTGTGAGTAAAGGTGAAGAATTTCTACTTTCTACATAACCCCAGGTATTAGTTAACAGTCTGAGAGTAGGGTAAAAGTAAGTTAGAGACTGACATTACGGTAAGTAAAGTAACTTTAATGTATGGTAGAGCAGTATGGCCAGTAGAATTCTTAACTTGTGGCATATGTGGAGTTTGGGCCACTTATGACTTGGATGACCTCATGTGTAGAAGCTGTCATCAGCTGCATGAGCCTAAGTTGTGGACTTCAGAACTCAAACAGCAACATAGGATCACTGAAAAGCATCTGTTCGGCAGAGACCTATGAGGATAGTAGATTCATAGAGGTGGTCACAGTACAAGTTAATGGCAAGCATTCCAGGATTTTGACCCAGCGACACTGAAGAAATCCAGGTCAGGATGATGACTGGCTTGGAGGGGAACTTGCAAGTGATGGTGTATCCATGCATCTGCTGCTCTTTTCCTTCTAGGTGGAAGTGGTCACAGCTTTGGAAGGTGCTAGCTGAGGAGCCTTGGTGAATTTCTGCAACACATCTTGTAGATAATACACACTGCTGCTACAAGTATTGGTGATGGAGGGAGTGAATGTTTATGGATGTGGTGGCATCAAACAGGCCACTTTGCCTTGGATGGTGCAAAGGTTCTTGAATGTTGTTGGAGCTGCACCCTTTCAGGCAAATGGGGAGTATTTCATCACAATCCTGGCTTGTGCCTTGTAAATAGTAGACAGGTTTTGTTTCTCTAGGTAAAAACAATGACTGCAGATGCTGGAACCAGATTCTGGATTAGTGGTGCTGAAAGAGCACAGCAGTTCAGGCAGCATCCGAGGAGCAGTAAAATCGACATTTCGGGCAAAAGCCCTTCATCAGGAATAAAGTTTTGTTTCTCTGCTCATTGGTAGCTTAATACCATTGAATGTCAATAGTTCTCTCTTTTTGGAGATGGCTCTTGCCTGGCACTTGTGTCATGCAAATGTTACTTGTCACTTTTCAGCCTAAGCCTGGACATGCTGTATTTGAACATGGACTGCTTCAACATTTGAGGAGTTATGAATGACACTGATCATTGTGCAATCTTCAGCAAAGATTCTCACTTTTGATCTTGCACCACTCTTTGCTAGTGCTGTTGAGGAGGCTTTAAATGAGCAGAATTATGGAAATTAGGAGAGAATATTAATAAAGTAATACCAGGTACACAGAGCCCTGGTAGAGACGAAACGCACTAGAGTAGAGAACAGTAAGTTAATAAGTAAGTTATGTGTGGGAATGATAAGTAAGCTTGCAGGTGACACAAAGATTGGCTGGGTAGTTGATAATGAAGAAGAAGGTCTTCGGTTACAGGGGGATATAAATGGATTGGTCATTTGGGCAGATCACTGGCAAATGAAATATAGCCCTGATTAGCATGAGGTGATACAGATTGGAAGGAGTAACTAGACAAGTAAATATTCAAACGTGAGGAAGTTCAGATGAAGAGGGTGCTTGTCCACAGATCTAGTGGCAAGGATACAGGATACCTTTGTCTTTATCGTTTCAGACTTTGATTATAAGAACAGGCAAGTGATTGTGCAGTTGTACAGGACCGGTTGGAGTACTGTGTACAGTTCTGCTCTCTGCATGAAAGGAAGGATGTGACTGGACTGGAGAGGTGCAAAGGAGATTCACCAGGATGTTTTCTGGGATAGAGTACTTTAGCTATGAAGAAAGGCTGTTCAGATCATTTTATTTAGAACAGAGAAGGCTGAGAGGGGATCTGACTGAAGAGTATAAGTTTATGAGGATGATCAACAGTTTGGATAGAAAGCAGATTTTCCTCTAAGTTGCAGGGTCAATAACAAGGAAGCATAATTTTAAGGTGAAAGACAGGATGTTTAGAGGGGATTTGAGGAAAAACATTTTCACCCAAAGGATAGTGGGGGTCAGGAATGCACTGTCTGGGAGGGAAATTGAGGCTGGTAATCTCACAACTTTAACAAAAGTACTTGGATGAGCATTTGAAATGTCATAATATTTGAGGTTAAGGGCCTTAAACTGGAAAGTAGGATGAGCATAGATTTAGTGGAGCGGGGGCTGTACAGGCAGTATAAAACAGTTCAGTTTGTTGACCCTTCTTTATGGTTGTGACCAGAATTGATTTTCTTTATTTTTCGAATTTTTAGTTTGGAACTGTGAGCAGACATTGAGAATTGAACTTTCGATTTTGTACAGCAGCTTGTCTTAATAAATAAATGATAAATAATAAATAAATAAATGAAAGAACAAACAAACGTATATTCATTTATGGGAACTGATCTGGAAAGTTAATTGTAGGTTGATTATTGTTCTAAGAATGCCACAGACATTTCAGCACCTCAGATGCCTTATGCTCAGATGTTAAATGTGTTAATCAAAGGAAGGCTGGTGATGACCAGCCACACAAAGAGAATATTGAAAAGAAATGAAAAAGAAACAAAAGACTGAACTGATCTTGATTTTGGAAGCTGTTTGCATTGACTGGTGGCTTTGGACTTCAAGTAAAACATACAGTTCCAAGTGCCTGTGAACAATATATTGTCCAAGGTTTGCATGAAGGTTTGGCAACCATCATTTGAAATTACTGACGTTAACTGGCCAGTTACAACTCTTATTCTTCGTTTACTACATCCCTTAAGTGTGTATGTTTGTGACAATGGGGACTATGAGCAAAAAAGATTGGGTTTAAATCACAAACATTAATTAAATACTTTGTTTAAAATTAAATTATTAATTTCTGTTTTATAAACTTGGAGTCTGATAAATGTCATTCATTAAGTCTGATTAGAACCATTTGGTCTATTCTAAAGGTCGCTGAGTATTTGAATTTCACTGTGTTGCGATACCCAGTGTTAACAAATCTGATTTGATCTGACTTGATCTTCTTGTGTTGTAAGACCACACTCTCTATGTAATTCTTTTCACAATTGCTAATCAAAGTTTTATCAACCTCTGCTTTAAACATACACAAAGGCTAAGCTTCTATAGCCTTCTTGGGTCAAGAATTCCAAAGATTCACCACACTCTGAGTAAAAGAAATTCTCCCCACCTTGATTCTAAATGGCATTTGTCTTGTTTTTAAAACATGTCCTCTGGTTCTAGACTCCACAACAAGGAGAAACATCTTAACTATCTCTACCATATCTATCCTTTTTTCAGTATTTTGCTGGTTTCAATAATTACGACATTATGATAATAATGGAGACCTGGCTTATGGAAGGGTAGATCTGAGTGTTAATACCTGGTTTCAAGGTGTTTGGAAGGGATAGGAAAGGGAAAATTGGAGAAGGGGTTGCATTTATGATTGAGGAGTGCTTTATAGTAGTGGTGAAGGAAGTTATTTCAGAGGATTCAAGGACAGACTTGATTAAGATATATAAGAAAAGTGCAATAACATTGTTCAATGTAGTCTTCATAAGCTTCAATAGGGCAAGAACAGAACTGAGCTGGTCAGACTGTGGTCGATGTGGTACCAAACAAATGGATTGCTTTGACCTGAAGGATAATGAGCTTCTTGAGTCATCCAGGCAAGTGGTCAGTATCCCGTCAAACTCCTGACTTGTGCCTTGTAGTGCTACCGATTTAGTTACTAGTCAGTGGAAACCAAAGTATATTGATGGTGGCAGATTCAGGGTGCTAATGTCTTTGAATGTCAAGCAGTGATGGTTAGACTCACTCTCATTGTGGGGTGATTGTTAGCTGGCACTTGGTTGGTGCAAATGTTAATTGCCACTAATTATTGCAAGCGAAAATGTTGTCCAGGTCTTTCTACAGTTGAAAATCAAATGACACCAGGTTATAGTCCAACAGGTTTATTTGAAATTGCAAGCTTTCAGAGCTCTTCTCCTTCCTCAGGCATGATATCATAGAACATAGAACATTACAGTGCAGTTTAGGTCTTTTGGTCCACGATGTTGCACTGACCTGTGAAGCCCATCTAACCTACACTATTCCATTTCTCATCCATATGTTTATCTAATGACCATTTAAATGCCCCTGAAATTGGTGAGAGGTAGGGAGGTATAAGACACAATATTTATGAGCAAAATGTTAACAACTTTACAACTAGTTGCCCTTGTTGAATCCGATAATCAGTTAGGAGGTGGACTGCTGATTTAAAATACAAAATCCAGATTCCGTTCAGGCTTTTGTCCCTAGATAATTAAAAATTTTATCAACGTACAAGAGGTGATTTCTCAGGTTGGACAGTGCATTTTAGGTGTGAGGTCCTGCTTCAAATCTATGTTGTAAGCTGAGGTTTGGTTTCATTCTTTTGACAGGAAATTATCTTGAATGAAATAATTTCTCTCAGCACGTGTGTCTGTGAGTGTTTGTCTGCTTTTTTTTGACATAACTTCCTCCAGCGTGTGTGTGTATCTGTATGAGTGTGTGTGTATGCATGTGTGTGTACATGTATGTGCTGTGTGTGAGAGAGTGTGTGTGTGTGTATCTATGCATATATGTATATATGAGTGTGCATGCATGAGCATTTGTGTGTGGGAGAAGGTCTGTGTAAGTGTGCGAGTGTTGTGTGTGACAGTCAGTGTACAGGAGTATATAGTGTGGTGGGTTTACCTGCAGTGTGACATGAACCCATTAGAATTGAACCTAGCTATCAGTCTCTGCTCAACAATTTTGTATTGTTGAATTTCCCGAAGTCCATCTTGGAGGATGCTCAATCGAAGGCATTGTCTAACCTGAGAAATTATTTTTTGTACATTGATGAAACCTTTAATTATCTAAGGACAAAGACCTGAAAGGAATCTGAACTTTGCGTTTTAATCGGCAATCTACCTCCTAATTGATTGAAGGATTCAACAAGGGCAGCTAGTTTTAAATTTATTAACTTGTTGCTTATAAATACCATGTCTTATATCTCCTTATCATACCATGCCTGAGGAAGGAACAGAGCTCCAAAAGATTGCAATTTCAAATAAACCTGTTGGACTATAACTTGGTGATGTTTGCTTTTTGACCTTGTCCACCCCAATCCAACTCCGGCCTCTTCCCACAATTTCTAAAGTTGGACACAGACTACTTTAGTTTCTGAGAAATTGCAAATCATGCTGAACATTTGGTAATTATCAGCGAACATTACCACTTCTGATATTATGATGGAGTGAAGTTCACTGATGAATCAAATATAAATGTGGGGTCAGGATACTACTCTCAGGAATTCCTAGAGAAATGTCAGACACCATCCACGGAGACAGAGCAAACTAACATTTTGAGTCTAGGTGACTTTTCATCAGAGCTCTGATGAAGACTTTTCTAGACTCAAAACATTAGCTTGCTTTCTATGATGCTGTCTGACCTGCTGAGATCTCCAGCATTTGCTGTTTTCAGTACAGATTCCAGCAGCTGCAGTAATTTGTTCCGACAGATATGTCCTTGGACTGAGATAACAGAACTCCAAACACCATGACCGTCTTCCTTTTTGCCAGTATAATCCCAATCAGCAGGAGAATGTTCTCTTGATTCCCATTGACTCAAATTTTTGCCAGGGCTCCTTGAAGTCTTCTCTGATCAAATACTTCCTTGATACCAAGGGCAATAATCTTTTTGAATGGGCATATTAGTTTCAGTTCTTTCATATGTAAATCGCAAAAGTTCCTTAAAGTTACATTCTTAAGTGAACTTTAACAATAGGTGCCATGCTGGCCCAGATAATGCATTGAAAGTGTGAGGTGCCCTGCATGAGGGTGTCTGTGCCCCAATGTTCAGATTGATTCCAATCTAAAAAAGAGTTTTACAGAATCGTCCATGGATTCATGCAGTTTTTCAGCAAAATAAAATGTAATTCTCTATGGTAGGAGGTGTCCCCACGTATAATGGTGGTATCTATGTCGACACACTGACATGTCTTGCAGCATCTACTGTGACAAGGTTGTAAGGCATTGCCCTGAAAGCTGGGCAGTTTACCGTGAACAATGATCTAATTAAGGTTTGGTAGTTTTTTAAAGGTGAGAAGTGGAGGTGTGGGGAAGGTGAGGTGCTCATCCTCATTGATAATGGATTGCAGGCTGTGAAGAACATGGCATAGCATTTTGGCTCCTGGGAAGTACTGGACAACGAGGGGTACCCTGTCAATTGCAACACATGTCTGTCTCCTGAGGCCGTCATTATGGTTTCTCACTGTGGCACGTTGGAACCAGCAGTAGATGAGTTGAGCATCATACCCTGTTCTTATGAGGGCATTCTTGAGGACTTCCAAGTGCCCGTCATGTTCCTCCTCATCTGAACAGATCCTGTGCATGTACAGGACTTGTCCATAGGAAATGGCTGTTTTAATATGTTTCGGGTGGAAGCTGGAGAAGTGTATTCGTGGGTTTGCGATAGCGTAAGGTGCTGATGTGCCCATCCTTGATGGAGATGCACGTGTCCAAGAATGAGACAGATACGAGAGAGTAGTCCATGGTGAGTTTGATGTTGGGATGAAACACATTCGTATCACTGTGTAGTTGTTTCAGTGACTCCTCGCCATGGATCCAGAGGGAAAAAAAAGGTGTCAATATACCTTATGTATAGTGTTAGTTGGAGACCCTGCATAGAGAAGAAGTCTTGTTTGAACCTGTGCGTGAAAATGTTGGCATATTGGGGTGCAAATTTGGTCCCCACAGCTATTCTGTGTGTCTGGATGTAGAACTGGTTGTAGAAAATGTTGTGGTTGAAGATAAAGTGGTTGAGTTGTAGGACGGTGCTTGGAGTTTGGCAGTTGTTGGTGTTGCGTACTGAGGCTATTGCTGCCATGCCATCATTGTGGGGGATACTGGTGTAGAGTGCTGAAATGTCCATTGTGACGAGGAATGTTCCCGGTTCAACTGGTCTGTGGGGCTGAGTTTCTGTAAGAAATCTGTAGTGCCGCGACAGAAGTTGGGGGTCTGTACAATGGGTTTCAAGATGCCTTCGACATAGCCAGAGAGGTTCTCATGCAGGGTCCCATTTCCTGATACAATGGGACATCCTGATGTGTTGGCTTTGTGTATCTTTGGAAGGCAATAGAAGTCGCTTACGTGAGAAGTATGTGGGATGAGGGTACATAGGGATCTCTGAAGGGTTGGATCCAAAGTCCTGATCAATGTGTTTAGTTCACGGGTGTTCTCTTTGGTCGTATCAGCCGATAGTTGCCTGTAATGTTCCTGGTTGTTCAATTGTCGGTACATTTCCTTGTAGCAATCTGTTCTATTCTAAATCATGCTGGTTCTTCCTTTATCTGCTGGTTTGATGACAATGTTGTCTCATACACAAACCTCTCTCTATACACAAGCTCTCTCTCTTGCATGGTGTTTGGTTCTGTCTTTCTCTACCATGATCTCCAACTAACTATGACCAAGAAGTTGGTTTGAAAGACTTATTGAAAAGCTTGCAATCTGCCCAGTTGTTGTTACTAAAAAGTATAACTAATATTTTGAAAGAGTCAAATGTAGCAATCAACAACTCAAGCATAAATATCACTTTGAACAGTCTGTCCTCTGAATAGTCAGAGTGCTAGCTCCAACAACAAAAACATTGCAAACAAATAAACAAATTAATCACATTTATTTCTTTGACTGTGTTGGGCATCCTCTGTCATTGAGGATGGGGATTTTTGTAGAACCCTCCTCCTCCTGCTTATTGTCAAATTGCTTGCCACCACTCAAAACTGGATGTGGAAGGACTGCAGAGTTTAAATCTGATCCACTTGTTGTGAGACCATTTAATTGAATCAGTTACATGCTACATCTGTTATATGACATATAAATCATCCTGTGTTGTAGCTTCATCACATTAGGACATTATTTTTTGGTATGTCTGGCACTGATCCTGGCATGTACTCCTGCTCTCCTTAATGAACCAGAATCTGATGGCAAATATAAAGTGAGGACATGCCAGGCCTCAAGCTTAAAGATTGTGGTTGAATAAAATATTTCTAATGGCTCACAGCACCACATAGTTAGCAAAAAGGGGATGGATACTTCTCCAGTGTCAATCCACCCTAAAATTTGCCTTTCCCTCCTCATCTAAGGAGGGAAAATTTACACCCAAATATATAAAACATATGGATAGTTCACATTTTAGTGGAAGACCTTTTGTCAAAACCGATGAATGTGTGTGATGTAGTAGGTTTTAGGAAGTATAAAGGAAAGAGCAAAATGAAGAAATAACCAAAGGGTATCTGGTTATTGTGGGAGGGTAGAGTTAAAACTACAAAGACATGATGACAGAGGGTAAAAGGTGGCAGTGGTTAGACAAGTAAAAAAAAAGGAATGTTCAGATGTGTTGTGAAAACAGCAGAATCTAAGTGAAAGGATGTCATGATCGAAGTGTTCAGCAGCATTGCCAGAGGGCACCTTGAATGCTGCAACCACTTTGTTTGCCAAGAAACAAGAGAGAAATTCAAAACTGCTGGGAAATGCAGAGAAGGGTTCAGGTTTAAATACTTAATATCAGGGGAATTAGGAAAGGTTGGAGAAATGGGCTTTTCAATTTGTAAAGAAGGCAACCGAGAGGTGATCTCACAGAACAAGTATAATAGTATGGCATTAACAGAAATGTTAATTCTTATAAAAACAATCATTGTGTGCCAAGGATTCTGAGATAGACCAACAGTTACAAAAACATTGACAAAACTTATTGATCATTAGAGGTTATAATAGGCAAATTTTAGGTATCCTCTGGATAAGAACACAGAATATAGGAGCAGAAATAGACCATGCAGCCCCTTATATCTGGTCCACAGTTGAATACAATCACCTCTGATCTGATTGCAGTATCATCTCCACATTGCTGCCAAACCCTGCTAACTATTGCCTCCCTTGTTAGTCACATATGAATAAAAATGGGTCATTTAATGGAAAGCAAGAACAAACAAAAGGGAACTAAAAACATCAGAGATACTATGAGAAGCAGAATTTATTGATGGACCATGTGTGAAGGAATTAACTTATTTTTAAGATTCATCCTTCTAGCTCTCCCAAACTTACTGAACAATATAAGGTATCAGTTTAATGGAGGAACAATTGGATCCATACTTTTAAGGATGCTTTACCATCCTCAGGTTTTGCATTCATGTATTTCCTTTGGCCGCAAACAAAAAGACAACTAAGTTACGTTTATAAGCAAATTTTTTATATTCTAGAGTTTAAAGTAACTCTTTTCCATTAACAGCATTTGTAGTCGTATGAGTTTGGAATAATTTTGGTGCATTGTCTTGTCATTTTGTGACAGGTCGGCTTACCTGATTGATGTGCTTCAGTTTATCGACAATCTGATTTATGACAGGGTTAGTTCCTTTCACTTTCACCTCTGGGTTGCTTGACTGAGCTTTGATGCCATTGCCAACAACTTGGTGTGTATAGCTGAAATCAATAAAAATACTTTTTTTCAGTTTAAATGCAGTAGTTAGATAATTAAATTATTTTTCCCAGTTGTAGAATTGTAGGCATAGCAACACAGTCATTTCTGTATTTCTGTAAATCAAATTTTAATAATGTTTTTCTTGAACTCTTGAGTTAACTACTTCTTTGAGCATGACATTGGGCATTCAATTTAATTACTTTGAGCTATAAGAGAATAAGCAAAGGACTATACAATGTATCATAAAATGGTCACAGTACCGAAGGCAGACATTTGGTTCCTCATATCTGTGCTGGCTCTCTGAAGGAGCAATGTACCTCAGGCTACTCCCTCCAGCTTCTCTCTGCGGCCCTGTTCATTCCTCCTTTTCAGTGATAATCCAATTCCCTTTTGAATGAGACTGCCTTCTCCATACCCTCAGGAACTGCGCTCTAGTCCCTAACACTTACTGTGTAATCAGATTTTCCTTGTGCCATCATTGCTTCTTTTACCATCTTTTGTCAATTACCTTCAATCTGCACCCTCTGGTTATTCAACTCGAGATCTCTATTTGACTAGCAGAAGAAGCAGAGTGGAGAGAAATAGCAATAGAACATCCAATCAAAGCTGAGGGGTGAGGCCCAGATTGAGTTTAGTGGAGCAGCAACGAACCAGAAATAAAAACTTGCCAGAATTCAAAATGGCTGACAGAAGTGACATCAGTGCGAAATTGATAAGTAGTAGTCACCTTCCTATTCTATTTTCAAGTCCTAACATAGTATACACATGTGTGATAAAGTTAACATAATATATAAAAAGCAACATAAATAAGTGAATTACATAATTAAACAATTAATTAAAAAATTCATTAAGAATGGCAGTACATTGTTAAAGCTGCAGTATGGTGTAGCAATTTGTGATCAAGGACAAAATCATCATTGATAAGCATTTGACGTTTAAGCAGCTTGGCAATAGAATTTATGAGCTGGAGGCTGAACTACAGACACTGAGATGAATCAGGAAGGGTGAACGTTACCTGGATTCTTTCTAACAGAAGGCAGTCTCGTCTCTTGGAATAGGATATTCTGATATGATCAGTGGTCAGGAACAGGAGGGTATGACAGTTAAGGGGATTCAGAGGACACGAGTACAGGAGAGTCAACCTGTGCAATTATCCAACAAGTTTGCAGTTCCCTCAGTTTGTTTTTATTTATTCATAGGATGTGGTCATCACTGGTTAGACTAGCATTTATTGCTCATCCTTAATTGCCTAGAGGGCAGTTAAAAGTCAACTACATTGTTGTGAGTCTGGAATTGCATGTGGGCCAAATGAATTTAAAATGGTATTTTTCCTTGCCTAAAAGGCATTAATGAGTCTGTTTTGTTTGAGGACATTCAACAGTAGTTACATTCAAGTTTCACCATTTACCATGGTGGGATTTGAACGCATATCCTCAGAATATTAGCCTGAGTTTCTGGATGACTAGCCCAGAGACATTACCACTAAGCTGTTGCATCCCTTTCACTGTGGGGGCAGCATAGTTGGAGAGATGGACTTTGCTCTCTGCAGCGAAGGATATGCATCCAATGTCTTCTTTGTGCCAGGATCCAGGATATCTGCTCTGAGCAGGAGAAGAACCTGCAGTGGAAGAAGGAGGATCCAGTTATCATGGTCCATGTAGATACCATTGACAGAGGTAGTACTCAGAAAGAGGTTCTTAATAGCCAGTATGAGGAGTTAAGCACCAAAATAAGAAGTAGAACCTCAAAGTAGAACCTCTCCAGATTACGACCTGAGCAACATGCAAAGTGGCTGGAGAGATGGGAGAGTGGCTGAAAGACTATTGTTGGAGAAGTATGTCTGGGACCCTGACACCAATACTAGGGAAAGTGGGATCTATACGGTCCAGACTATCTACACTTGAACCATAAGCGGGTTTGTGTTCTTACAAACTGTATAACCAGAGGGATAGAGCTAGTTTAAAAGTAAATAGTGAGGGCAAGAGCCCAAATTTGGGATGTCATGGTGAATCAAAGAGTATGGAAAAGGCAACAGAGGAAGGAATTAATGTAGGAAATGATAAACTGTCAATTAGAAGAAGAGATGGAAAGTACAGTTCTAAGACCAAATCAGCAAGTAGGACAAGAGGTTATAAGAATAATAAAAGTATAACAATTGAGACATTATATTTGAAAGCATTCAAAATGAAACAGAAGAGCTAGTAATATAAATTGAGATAAATAAATATGATACAGTGGCCATTTTTGAGACCTTGATGCAGAATAACCTAGATTTGGGCCTGAATATTGAAGTATATGTAACATTTAAGAAGGACAGGTGACTTGCAAAGCGTGGAGGAGTAACTCAGCTAATTATGGATGATATTAGCAAAATAAAGAGGGATGATTTAAATTCAAGAAACCAGAATATGAAAGTATTATGAGTAGAGATGAGGGAATAAATTACTGCAGAGCCTGGAATCTGTACTGAAAACAACAAATGCCGGAGCTCGCGTCAGGGTCAGACAGCATGCATGGAGAGACAACTAGCTAATGTTTCAAGACTAAATGACTCTTCATCAGAGGTGAAGTGAAGTGTGAAGGGGACACAATTTATATTTTGAGTACAGATGAGGAATGACCAAGGAAAGCAGTTACTTGTGGGAGGACCTGAGTTACAGGCCCCCTTAACAATAATGACATGGAAGGACAGGGTATGTAGGGACAGCAAGTATTCAGGAAAGCTAATAGAATGTTATGGGTTTATTGGAAGAGGAATTGCATGAAAGAATAGGAATATCTTGCTTCAGTTACACAGGATATTGGTGGGACCGCATCTGGAGTACTGTGTACAATATTAGTCAAGAATAAAGAGCAATACAGCACAGGAAGAGGCCTTTAGTTCTCCAAGCTCATGCCACCACATTTTGTCCTTCCATAATAAAAACTGTCTTCAGTTACAGGATCCGAATCCCTCTATTCCCTTCCTATTCATGTATTTGTCCAGGTGTTTCTTGAATGCTGCTATTGTGTCTGCTTCCACCACCTCCTCTGACAGCCTGTTCCAGGCAGTCATCAACCTCTGGGTGAAAAACTTGCCTCGCACATTTCTTTTAAACGTTCCCCCCTACACTTACACCTTGAACCTGTGTTCCTTAGAACGTAGAATCTCTACAGTGTGGACAAAGGCCCTTTGGCCCAACAAGTCCACACCAATCCTTCAAAGAGTAACCCACCCAGACCCATTCCCTTCCCCCATTATCCTACATATACCCCTGACTAATGCCCCCCTAACCTACACATCCCTGAATACCATGGGCAATTTAGCTTGGCCAATTCACCTAACCTGCACATCTTTGGATTGTAGGAAGAAACCAGACCACCTGGAGGAAACCCACACAGACATGGGGAGAATGTGCAAACTCCACACTGGCAGTTGCCCGAGGCTGGAATCGAACCCATGACCCTGGTGTTATGAGACAGCAATGCTTCCCTAGTAATTTAACCCTCTACTCTGGGAAAAAGCCTCATACTTTCCACTCTATCCATTCATTATAAATTTATAAATTTCTATTAGGTCATCCCTCAACTTCCTGCGCTCTAATGAAAACAAACCCAATCTATCCAACCATTCTTCATAGCTAAAATCCCCCATACCAGGCAATATCTTTTCTGTACTCTCGCCAAAGTATCTACATCCTTCTGGTAGTGTGGTGACCAGAACTGGACACAATATTCCAGGTGTGGCCTAAGTAAAATTCTATAAAGCTACAGCATAACTTGTCAATCCTTATATTCAATGCTCCTTCCAATGAAGACAAGCATGCCATAGACCTTTTTTTTACTACCTATCTATCTGTGCTTCCACCTTCTGTGATCGCTGGACCTGTACACCCAGATCCCTCTGCATGTCAATACTTCAAAGAGTTCTGTCCCTCACTATATAATTTCCACCTGTACTTGATCTTACAAATGGATCACCTCACATTTGTTTGGATTAAACTCCAGCTGCCTTTTCCTGCCTATGTTTCCAACTGATCTTTATTCTGATATATCCTCTGATAATCCTCCTCACTATCAACAACTCCACCAATCTTTGTATCATCCACAAAACTACAAATTTGATTACATTTTCCTCCAAATCATTTATGTAGATCACAAACAGCAGAGGTCCCAGCACTGATTTCCGTAGAACATGACTAATCATAGCCCTCCATTCCAAAATGTATCCTTCCACTGCTACGCTCTGTCTCCGAATGACTAAGCCAGTTCTGTATCCATCTTGCCAGATTACCCTGATACCATGTGACTTCATCTTTTGTACCAGACTGCCATGAGGGACCTTGTCAAAGGCTTTACTTAAGTTCACATAGACAACATCACCCGCTTTTCCCTGATCAATCATCTTCATCAATTCCTCAAAAAACTCGATCAAGTTAATGAGGCACAATATCCCCCACACAAAACCATGCTGTCTATTGCTGATATATCCATTTGCTTCTAAATGCATATAGATCTTGTCCCTGAGAACCTTTTCCAATAATTTCCCTATTAACGACATGAGGCTCACAGGTCTGCAATTTCCAGGATAATCCTTGCAACCCTTCTTAAACAGTGGGACAACATTGGCTATTCTCCAATCCTCTGGTCAAAGAGGACATAAAGATGTCTGTCAATGCTGCAGCGATTTGTTCTTTTACCTCCCTCAATATTCTGAGACAGATTCCATCTCAGAGACTTATCTACCTTAATACTTTTAAAGACACACAGCACCTCTTCCTTTTTAATAGCAACTTCGCTTAGAAACTTGACATTCCCTTCCCTGCGATCATCCTCCACCAATTTCTGCTCTTTGGTGAATATCAACACAAAGTATTTGTTTAGGACCTCACCTACCTCTTCTAGCTCCACACATAGATTTTCTCCTTTGTCCTTGAGTGAGCCAACCCATTGCCTGGCTACCCTCTTGCTTTTTATATATGTATAAAAAGCTTTGGGATTCTCCTTAATCCTGTTTGCTAACTATTTTTATGTCCCTTTTTAGCCCTTCAAATTCCTTGCTGAAGTTCTTTCCTACTTTCCTTATATACTTCAAGGGCTTTATCACTCCCATTTTCCTTGACCTTAAGTACGCTTCCTTTTTCTTTTTGACGAAGGTCATAACATCCCTGGGCATCCATGTAGCTTTATGAGGAATGTTTAGATAGGTTAGACATGCACCATCTGGAGATTTGAAGAGTCAGAGGTGACTTAATTAGGACACAATTGTCTTAATCGGGACTTGACTGGGTGAATGTAGAAAAGATATTTCCTCTTATGCAACCTGGAATTAGGCATCATAGTTTCAAAGTAATGGAATAAAGAAAAACTATCAGAGGGCCTAGAGTTTTTAGAATTCCTTTCCTGAAAAGGCAGTGGATGCAGAATCTTTAAATATTTTTAAGGCAGACGTAGATAGGTTCTTGATTAACAAGGGGCCAAAAGATTATTGGGGACATGCAAGAATATAGAACTGACGTTAAAATCAGATCAGCCACACTAGTTTTGAATGGCAGAGCAGGCTCAACTGGTCTGTCAAGTTTATACATTTGTATGACTTTTCCAACAACAAAAACAGTTTCACCTTATACCCAGACCCCTCAAGACTCTATCAAATATGAATGTTCATTCAAGATGGCAGTGGCTGAGTAGGCAGCATCTGGGCTCCTCAGCCTGAGGCTTGTCTGTTCTGTCTGTTTTTCCTTTATCTCTTTTCTTGTTCTTCCTCTCTCTTTTATTTTAATTTATTTTTATTATTTTGAAAAACTTACCTTGGAGCAGCGATGCAAAGTGGGTTGGGAACCTGAGCGGAATGAGGACAGCCAGTGGGCTAGAGGCCTGACCAGACTGGGGGCAGCCAGTGGGCTGAAGGCTCAAGTAGAACGGGACGATTGTTAGGCTGGGGACTGGGGCGGGTGGTCGGCGACTTGTGAGCCCAGGCATATCACGTGTGGAAGCCCTCTGTGCTGATCTACTGCAGGCCCTTTATAGAAAGACTGTAACATTTTTCTTTTTAGCTTCATGTAATGTAACATTTTTTTCTATTCTTCTTTAGTTGTCTACTTTGTATCTAAGATTTCCACCTGTGTACTTTGTACCTAAGATGGCGCCGTGTGGGGTGACATTGTAAACCTTTACTTGAATAAATATGACAATAAAGGAAATTCTAAATTCTAAAATTTCCTCTCAGACTTCTCTTCTTCAGGGAGAACAGTCCCAATTTCTCCAATCAGTGTACATAACTGAAGGTCTTCTGTCCTGAAACAATTTTCATGAATCTTTTCTGCACTCTCTTTATAGTCTTGTAGTGCTCAGACCTGGACACAGTACTCCAGTTGAGGCCAAGCCATTGTTTTATATAGGCTTAGAATTGCACTATAGTCTATGCCCCTATTTGTAAATCACAGGATGATGTATGCTTGAATAGTGACCTCTCCAACTACCTTCAATGGTCTATACATTCTCACATACACATACATACATGCACGCGCATATGTACACACACGCACACGCATGCATGAGGCCCACTGCTAAAGGTCCCTTCAGAAGTGCGTTCTTTGGTTTATACTTTCTCGCTACATTATTCCTACCTAAATTAGTCACTTCATAATTCTCTGCATTAATTTAATCTGTCACTTCTCCACTGATTCAGCTAACCAATCAATGTTCTTTGAGTTTCTAAAATGACAATGATATCATCTGTTTTTGCCCTTAATAGGCTTTGCACATAAATTAATCAATTGTAAAATATGGGTGATTTACTGGTGGCAGTTAATAGATGAAAAAAAATACCATGGGTGATTTGTTGATGAAAAATAAAAAAATGTTCAGTTCTGTGTAAGAGCATTTCTGGACATAAGAAAAATCTGTTTAGCTGATTTAAGAAGGAGATGCCTTGGTATTTTGGATGAAAAGATCAAAAAATCTAGCTTCTTCACCAAACTTGAATGAAGCTACACCAGGAGACTTTAAATTCCTTCTGAATCAGGAATTGTGCTGAGAATGGAAAGGAGCCACTGAATTTCATGAAAAGTGTTACATAAATCAAAGTAACTTGAAAACAGGACAGGGAATGAAGAAATAATCAACTGAAACAGGCTTGTGGACTTCTGCCATGTTCAACTAAATGACATTGTAGAAAGATGGGAGTGATGAATTACTGGAACTATGTTGGTGGACAAAAATGAACTCCAGTGACACAAAGTATTTTGACTGGTCTTTTAAGTTGACATAGAAGAGCATGAATGAATGCTATTTTCTGGATGTGTTCTTTGTACCCTGCCAAAATATATGAAGGGTATTTCCAAACTGCCCGAAGAGTTTTATTTGAATTCCATGTTTAACAAAGTTGACAATCTGATCCAATACTGTCGCTTCTCAACGAACTGTATGTTAACTCAAACACACTGAGAAAATTGCATATTCGTTTCACATTAAAAATAATGCTGGACAAAACAACAGTGTCATATTTCAGATCCCAAGTAATGTACATTTAGTAAGAGTTTTAAACTTGCTGATAAAGTACTCCAAATCGTAATAATAACAAAAGAAAATTTGAAGATACAGCTATGTAAGGAAGTATGAGTGTTGAATAATTTGTAAATGCCAATAAAGCATACTTATTGTTAAATCATCAATTTTAAACAATTTTATAGATCAAGGGTGCAGTTAGTCTTCACAACAAACTATTTATTATTACAAAGTTCGAATTATAAGACATGATTATTCAGCAACATTATAATCTATCTCCTTTTTAAAGTTGCAAGAGTGCTGTTTCCATGGACATCAATTGGCCTCCACTTGCATTTGTTGTTGTTGATTATGTTTTTCAGCCAGTGGAAGACTTTACAGTATATGATGGTGACATATTGGACATTGAGAAGATGTTAGACTATGCTGAGCAGCAGGAAAGAGTACCACTCTCTTAGATGAATTCTGAGATGGGTGACACTAAGGACAGATAGTCTGTTGTAAAGATGGTATGATTCTATTTTTCCAAGGACTGTGGAAAGATTGCTGTATAATTTGAAAGCAAGTCATCTAGCACCCATTGGATATGCAGTTTACACAGCTACTTGAGCACGTATTGGTGGGTAAGTCTAGTTACAGACAAGCTGGAGCAAATGTGAGTGCACAAATGGATCTTGAGCATCAACAGGTTGATGACTGAATGATTAGTTTTTAATGGCAAACACCTCTGCCTACCAAACATTATGTTCCAGGTAACTGAATATTTTGAGAGTATGAATGATTTGGTTGTAGCTATGTATTCTTTAAAAAGGAAGTAGCTGGTCAAATTCAGCTCACAGTTTTAAGTAACATGTATTAATGAAAATCTATCAAAACTGTATGGCTGTCTATATAGCATAGGAGTCTGCAGTTGGTGGCAATCACTGGGGTCGTTGCCATTTGAAGGGGCTGGGGCAGCACTGCCCCACTCTCAACTGGTGGCCATTCAAAGCAATGTCACCTCTCTGTGAGTGAGCCTATCAGCAGCAAACATAGGGCAGAACCAGTGTTGGACTGGAGATACAGCTCGGAAGGTTAGTGGCTACCTGAGTGAACTGGTGTCAGTCAGGTCTTGTGCATGGGGATCCCTATGAGTTACATCACAGAGTCCAGGCCTGTAAGGCTTTGGTGGCTGGGGGAGGAAGGTACTGCTACATTTGTGGGGGTGGTGGAAGAAAGAGGTTGTGGGTAGGGCGAAAGGGGGAGGCTGAAACTGGTAGGGGAAAGGGGAGGAAGGGAGGGCCGCAATGTGGTGGAGGGTTGGCTAGAGACAGAGATGCAGAGGCTAAGATGGCATCTGGTGAAGGAGTTTTCATGAAAGAGACAACAGCTTTTAATCTAGCAATAATAGAATTCTCAACCAACTGGGACCCATGAAAACTTGAAACCAATGAGCAGCATCAAACATAAAGCTGCAAAAGATCATAAACTACAACTTGTGGAAAATTGTAGTAGAAAATATTGTTACAAGCACTGTCAATTGTTAAATTTAATCTGTAACCTGAGGTGGTCTGATTAAAATGCCCCAGCTTTGTGTGTATGTGATGGAAATGCATTCACTTTGACATCTCTAGCCTGTGGAAGGTATAGTTAAGGTGATGAATTTATTTTGCATCAAAGCTTCTGTTAGTTATTTTGAAAAACAACATTTTTGCTAAATTGTGCATGTTGTCTTGTGTCAATTATGGTAAATACAGTTATGTCTAACAAATGAATATTGCCCTTGTGCTTTGTGGTGTTTTGTTTAATGGAATGATATAATTGAAGATATTGATGAATCCTTCTAATTCTGCTTCTGTCAAAACAAATGCTGGACCCTGTGTGTCAACTCAAAGGTATTGCTACTGCAGAGCTGGATCAATTGATAAACAATTTTGAGATTGAAAATGGAGTTCCTTAAAACCATCAAATAGCCCCTGAAAATTAAAAGTAGCACTGGGAATATTTTAAGAACAGCCCTTTAAAAAAAATTATTTTGACATTGAGTCATGTTCAAAGGAACAGGGCTGTTTGCAATAATATGAATGACTAAATAGTGTGCAATTATCTGACAAAGCTCTGGTTAAAAAGTATATCATACCAAAACCTGAACTTCAGGAGACTTTATAAATCGAGGCATCAAATGCAATAGTTGAGGTATATGGCTGAATCTATATAAAATGTTTCATGGTGCAACTATCTTTGCTCATCCACATTTTAATATTACTTGCAGATTTTCAATATTCAAACAAATCCAGAGGACCCTCAATTATCCGGCATTTGATTCACCAAACTTCAGATCATCCGAACAAGATCACAAGGTCCCGATGCTTGGCTAAATATGTTATCCGTCATTCAATTAACTGAACAAAATACTCCCCGCCTGTGTCCTTTGGATAATCGAGGTTCATCTGCATATATTGTTAAAATTACACTCTCAATCCAGTGTAATTTCTAATAGTCTAGAGAGTCTTTGTCTCAACTGTAAAAATGGTGAGTCCAACTTTGGACTCAATCCTGTCTTGTTTTCTTGAATTATATCTGTCCCACTATGGGTTCACTTATTTTTAATGAATCTTTGCTGCATGTCAGAAGCTGTTAGTCCAATGTTGCTGTTGTGCGTTGTTCACATTTTCGAGTTACAAAGGGTTCTTGAGGATCATAAGAGTTGCATTTTCAGAGGTTTAATTTTAAAATAAACAAATTCACAGGTGACAGAAATTGCAGGAAGACCATTCTACCATCTCGCTCTGTTGAACACAGTTTCTCAAAAGTTACTCCCACTATAGTTTTAAATTCTCAAATGGCTTCTGTTTTAAATTTAACATCAGAGTTGTGGATAAACGTTATTACTTTCTTTATTAAACTGACCCCCCACTGTGACAATGGTTTCCAATTCTGTGTGCCAGCAGAATGTGAAGGCTTTGTGGGGATTCAGAGAGATTTACGAGGATAAGGGATTACACAGATGCTGTTGTTGCTCTCCCAAGAGGCAAGAAGCCTGAGTGGCTTTGATCAAAGTGTATATTACATTTTATGAAGGGTCCAGATAGAAATGCATCCCAAAGGTTGAAGGATTGACAATCAGATGGCCTATATTTAATTCCATTTAAGTTGTTTGGCAATAGGTTCAGAAGCAATGTGAGGAAAATTCTTTGCACCAACAGTGTTTAGAAATTGCATTCCCTCCCTGATAGTGTGATGGATATAGATTCAAATTAGTATTCAGATGGAAATTGGTTAAATAATACTTTGTTTGAAATAAAAGAGAAAGAAAGGGTGTGAGACTGGTAGGTGGGGCTGGCAGAACTTTTCAGATTTTTCTTTGAAGAACAATTAGACATGATGGGCTGACTGACCACATTCTGTAAAGCACAAGATGTACTGTGAAGGTTCTCAAAAGAAGGTGCTGGGGCTGATGAGGACTGACAAGTCATGGGCCCCAGAAACAGCAAGGCCCATGATTTCTCTTCTTGACCCTGCTTGATAATATTTACTGGAAGACATTAACTTAATGATAGGCCACTAATTAAAAGCTCCACTACTGTGACCTATCAGTCAGATAATGTGTGTACTCTGGCAGAACAACTGAAACTTGTGAAAATATTCTTAATTTGCTTTCAACCTGCCATCTGGCACATTGCTGTATAAGGTGAACATCCTTCCTAAAGGTCCTTTTTCAAATGCACAGGATGTTCAAAACAGTCTTTTAGCACTCTCATGAACTAGAATTTTATATTGATTTCAGAAAAGAGCATTGTCAATGTGTGCTATTCAAAAGTCATTAGTCACTCTTCTGTGTAATAATGCAAAGGAGATTGAGCTAATATTTTACAGATTCTCATCAAAGCTGTTTGACACTAACACCAACAACTACAACAAAACAATGCAATCCCACCAACTGCAGAAATTAGTTCAATTTAAGAGGATAAATGTATTTTTTTAAAGGAATAGTGGACTGGGCATCTGTCATTTTTCTTTACCTCTGTGCAAATACAATAAGGCATCACTAAAGCTAAATATCGAAAAACTGTACTCATTTCCATCAAACTATAAGTTAAAGGTTAAACCATTTTTCAGATTAAAGAAACAAAAGACAAGTAAATAGATTGCTCAAATAAAGCAGAGATGGTATTGACTTTTCAAAGGGAGTTAAGTATTACTTCTCGGGTCCATCCTTTGATTCTTAGTGTTAGAAAAGTACATTGTTAACTGCATAGAATTAAGCTAAATTCACTTCTGCAAAAATGTAGATTGGGAAGTTTGTCATTCTGAATTGAGGCAATGTATTTGGATTTCCTTTAAATTTGAAGTGAGAGGTAAAGATGTCACTTAAAGTAAACTTACGGATGTAATATAATATTTGATTGGGACAGAAAGGACTGTTGTGCTTTTAGGTTTACTTAGGTAATTCTCTGGTGCTCAGTGCCAAATGTCATTATACTAATGTCCTCATTACATTCAAAAGCAGAGCACCATCATATGCTACGCAGAAATAAACTTTTGAGCCCCTGAATTCTATACAGGTGATTATGCTGCTGCTTGAAATGCCATAGGCTTCAATTTTATTCAGTCTGGTATGTTGCTAGGGGGTAACTGATATGAATTTGAAATTCAGCTACCTTCTGCAGCGTGGTTTTAGCTCAGCTGAGCCTCATCTGTACAAACGCTATTAATCTCCTCCTGGATTTGTTCGGAAACAAGTCACTCAGTTAATTCTGTTCCTACTCCAGACTGCCTTAAATCATTCCTCTTTTGAAGCAAATACAGATGTATTCCCCATTAACTTGTAGCATAAACTTTCACATTCAAAGCACTGTGCATAACCATTCATAACCATTCTTCTTACCCTCTTATGAACATAAAAAGAAGGAGCAGAAATAGGCCACTCGGGAGGATCAAGGCCCCTCCACCAATTAATAAGACTATGTCTGATCTGGTTAGAACCTCAAATCCATATTCCCAACTACCCATGATAACCTTACACCCTCGTCCTACACTTCCCCCCTCCCCCCATTTGCCAAGAATCTATTCACTTCTGCCTTAGAGATATTCAAATACTCTTACTTCCACGGCATTTTTAGGAAAAGAGAGAACAAAAACCATGAAAAATCAAAAACACTATGAATGCTGTAAATCAGAAACAAAAACAGAAATTGCTGGAAACGCCTAGTAGGTTTGGCAGCATCTGTGGAGAGAAATCAGAGTTAATGTTTCGGGTTGAGTGACCTTTCCTCAGTTCTGTTCTTGTTTTTGAACAAAAGCCATGACCCTCTTTAAGAAAATATTTTTCTCCATCTGTTTTAATTAGATGATGCATTGAGCTTGAGTAGTTCCTTACTTCTAATTATTATCTTATATTTGTGTATAATCATCTCATTGACTAACTAAAACAAATCATGACCATAGCTCAGAACCCTGAATACTGTCAACTGCTACAGAGACATTAACTGCATATGTAAAGATTCTTGTGTGGGATAGATGGAATGTAGCATCTAATGATGTGAAAGGAACTTCAAATACACTATGCTGTGAACTTGAGGGCTGTCAACTCACTGCTCAACTTCCTTCAAATTATGTCCTAAACTGCAGACTCATTTTGTGTTGTTCCCTTTGAAGAATGCGCAAGGATGGGGTTACAGGAATCTGGTCACAATACAATCCATTAGTAGTTACGCATAATGATATGGAATGATCTTAGATCCCTCTATTAGGTCTCAATTCAACCTTCTCAATTCTAGTGAAATCTATATTCTCAAGCCTCTCCTTAAATGTAACCCAATAATCTCTTGTGACCTATATAATATCTGGACCATACCTCTTCCATTACTTTACACTATACGTCCAATGGAGTGCTAAAAATTTATACAAATCAGTTGAACAGTACCCTGAGTCACATAGATGTACACACGGAAAAACTGTGACCTTATAAATGCAAATTCAAAGAACCTATTGATCTTTTTTAATAGTCTAAAGATTTCTTACACTACCTTTCAAGACATCAGTAACATCAGATGCACAGTGTTTCCATGCATATTGAGGTGAATGGAAATTTGTTTGCCCTGCACCGCATAAAGCTCAGGATCCTCCACTATCCCCCATGCCCAGTCAATTACTACCTCATCACACTATCCTTGATCATCAGTAAAATGATGGAAGATATCATTAATAGTGCTATCGATCAGTGTCTGCTTAGCAATAACCTGCTCATTGGAGCTCAGTTTGAGTTCTGTCAGGGATACTGTGTTCCTGATCTCATTATAACCTTGGATTAAATATGAAGAAAAGGTTTGAATTCGAGAGTTGAGCTGAGAGTGGACCTCAAGGTAGTGTTTGACTGAGTTTGCCATCAGCAGGAAAAAGCTCTCCACTAGTTGGATTGAGGCTAGCAAAATGAAGAACATATGGTTGCTGGAGATCAATCATCTCAGCCACAGGCCATCACTGCATGAGTTCCTCAGGGAAGTGTTCTATATTCTCTCCATGATAAGGTTGGAAGTGGAGATATTCACTGATGATTGCATAATGTTCATTGCCAATCATTGTTCCTCAGATACTGAAATAGTCAGTGTCCGTAACGATGGACAACATTAACTCTTTGCAGCTCTGGACCATCAGTGGACATTACTCTGTACCTCCATTCCTCCAAAATAATGTCAAATACATGTCAAAAGATAGCCTCATGCTCCTGTAACACCTCCACTGATGTTCTTCTGCAAGCTTTCATGAGAGAAGGTATGTATTGCTTCTCAGAGATGGCAACCAAAAGCAAGGTATGAAGCAGTGCCACAAGATGATGAATGACCTATTGTTCTCTACCAGGTAAGCACCACTGTCTACTCAACATGTAATTCTCCTATGAGGATAATTTAGCCTCATGGGTTTGCCAATTTACAGGAATGTCACACACAAGATTGTGGACAAGTATGTCTACCACGTGACTCATGTGGAATCAACTAGTCACTCTATTGCACATATCTACATTATACTACTTCACACCACAGTACTACTGCTTGTCTCAAATCTGCCAGAGGTGACACTTAAACCTGGAAAGGAGCTACAACACTCAGTATCTTACATACCACTAGCGCATCGATTTTTTTGTCACAATTAGGAAAACATAACAATCATATAGCATCTCATCAAAGGCTTGCATTAGGCAAGGACAAAAACCACAAAATGTAGCTTAAGGGTCAATATCTCAATAATACAAGGCATATGCACCAAGTAAAGTTATACTGATCCCAAACAACTTTAGCTCTGTGACCATACTAAACTGCCTATCACTCAAAATCCTTTAACTTTTTCACTTCCCCAATATTACATTTATTTCAGAAGTCGCATGCACAAAAGAATTATAGGTCTGAGGACTCACATCTCTATCTGTTCTACTAATAGGCAAAGTGCACCTATGCTAATGTTTCTTAATGTTACTTTTCTTCTTCAGAAAAAGAACACACACAGCAGGCGCAGGTTAATGCATGAAATAAGACTTCTCATCCCCTTAACCTGGCAGTGAACAAGGGGTACATGCATCTGCTGAAGTAGGGGTCAGATATATTCAGTTTTCACCTAAGAAAGCCACCAAGTAGTTATTACACATCAATTATCAATTTCTGAATAACACTTCTGAATATAAAAAGCACATTATGACACTAACAAAGGTTGTTTTCCTCTGCAGCCTATGGATAACAGGTCCAAGCTAGGCCATAATAGAAGAACCTCAGGCTCATGACCCACAGAGCACACCTCTGAGGAGGAAGAGCAGGGAGCCTATGAGGAGGCACCAATCAAGGCCTTGTTCCCACCCTCCACCAGTACAGAGACATTCAATTCGGTGAGTAATCTGTCTGGAGCAGGTTCAGATTCATATTCTAGTGAGCACTGCATGGATCTAGATTCAAAGGAGGAAGAAACAGCCATACTCTTTAACAATGAGTGGACTGCAGATTAACAGGCAGAACCATCTGCTCAGTCTAGTACAGATGATGCACCTCTGTACTTGGTCATTAATGAACTGATAGAGATGCAGAAGAAACAGGGGAACATCTGTCAAATATGTCAAAGATCATGTGGAAACTGGACCAAAGTTCTGTCCAAAACGATGGTTCCAGCATGTGAATGCATGGTTGCCTCCATTGACTACAGTAGGTCAAAGTAACAGCTCACCACCAACTTTTCATGAGAAATAAATGCTGACCTAGCTAGTGATGTGCCTATCCCAAGAAAGAATAAATAAAAGTGGAGGAGTGAAACTAGCTATGTTACTCTTAGAAAGAGTACTTGATGAAGTACTTAATGGCACTTGATGAAGAAAATGGTCTCCAACTTTGCTATACCATTCAAAATGATTCAGATGTGCATTTATGGCAATATAGCATTGTCTAAGAAATATCTTGTTGTTAGAATTTACACAAGCTTTTTACTTTCTCATATCTTTGGATAGTAAAAGGAAAGTCACTCTATTGGGTGTCATTTAACCTATTAATATGAATCAAATTTGTTAAGATTATGCAATAACATTAATTTGATTCAACAGAGTTCATTTGAATACACTGTTCATCTCAGCATCTAAAATAATTTGCAAAAAGTAGACAGTCATGTTTAATTTGTTAATTAACAAGATGACAAGCATCCCCTTCTCCCCTGTTGTATATATTAATGGTTCTGAAGAGGGTTAATTTTCATATTACCATGGCTTTACTCATTGTACTGACATCACTGTTAGTCTGTGAGTAGTGACAAGGATGTCCAGCTTTCAGAGGGAGCAGATAGAATTATACCAGCTTCTTAAGGTCAGAATAATTAAGGCTGACTTAATGCCATCATACAGTAAGCCTTCACGTTAACTCTCCTGTAGAAATATTATTGTAGTGTAACTTAGTCACTGGGTAGGCCCAAGATAAAGAAGGATTGGTGGCAGGGTACTCCCTCAAACAATTCTCATCCAGTATCACACTCTGGTAAAGGTGGCTGAACCTTACCTTTCTTTTTTGGCTAACTGCAATTTGTATCTGTTTCTTTGTAGGAACTCTAGCTCAGAGGCCCAGCAAGTTTTCTTGCAGTATTAGCAAACATGACTCATGCACTACTTACCCCACCCTATGGCATCTCTCTCATAAAATTCCATCTCTTTCTTACCACTGTTCCCAGAACAACTCTCAACTCACCAGATATCTGCCAAATGACCACATCCCTTGTTCTTGCACAATCTTTGAAAGGCCACTGTGTACCCAGACATGCATTGGCAATCTGGTACTGCCCTCAATAGCAATGTAATGATATGGCAACCCTGAAGCCACACTGACCATGGCATACAATTGGCAAGACAAGCACTCTCTCACACATGAGCACCCATTCTCTCACCCTTGACATTGTTTAACCATAAAGCCAAACAGTTTACATGTCAATAGATACATTCCACCTCAACACTTTCTAAGGCAATGCTACTCTGTACACAATGTCCAGTGGAGACCTGAAGCCTGTCATTATAGAACATAGAACAATACAGCACAGAACAGGCCTTTCGGCCCACAATGTAGTGCCAAACATTTGTCCTAGCTTAAGCACCCATCCATGTACCCATCCAATTGCCGCTTAAAGGTCGCCAATGATTCTGACTCTGCCACTCCCACACGTCGCCCATTCCATGCCCCCACCACTCTCTGGGTAAAGAACCTACCCCTGACATCCCCCTATACCTTCCAGTCTTCACCTTAAATTTATGTCCCCTTGTAACACTCTGTACCCGAGGAAAAAGTTTCTGACTGTCTACTCTATCTATTCCTCTGATCATCTTATAAACCTCTATCAAGTCACCCCTCATCCTTCGCCGTTCCAATGAGAAAAGGCCGAGCACTCTCAACCTATCCTCATACGACCTATTCTCCATTCCAGGCAACATCCTGGTAAATCTTCTCTGCACCCTCTCCAAAGCTTCCACATCTTTCCTAAAGTGAGGCGACCAGAACTGCACACAGTACTCTAAATGTGGCCTAACCAAGGTCCTTTATAGCTGCAACATCACTTCACGACTCTTGAATTCAATCCCTCTGCTAATGAACCCTATAGGCCTGTCCACCTGAGTGGCAACTTTCAAAGATCTATGAACATAGACCCCAAGATCCCTCTGCTCCTCCACCTTACTAAGAACCCTACCGTTAACCCTGTATTCCGCATTCTTATTTGTCCTTCCAAAGTGGACAACCTCACACTTGACAGGGTTGAACTCCATCTGCCACTCCTCACCCAACCTCTGCATCATATCTAAGTCTCTTTGCAGCCAACAACAGCCCTCCTCACTATCCACAACTCCACCAATCTTCGTATCATCTGCAAATTTACTGACCCACCCTTCGACTCCCTCTTCCAAGTCATTAATAAAAATTATAAACAGCAGAGGACCCAGAACTGATCCCTGCGGAACTCCACTTGTAACTGGGCTCCAGGCTGAATATTTACCATCTACCACCACTCTCTGACTTCGACCGGTTAGCCAGTTTTCTATCCAACTAGCCAAATTTCCCTCTATCCCATGCCTCCTGACTTTCCGCATTATCCAGTAGGAGTCCTTGCATACAAGCAAGCGTCAGATAATTCCAAACACGAACTTTTAATAACAGCCAGCAAAAAGGAACGCAAACAAAAACAATAAAACATTATATCTGCACTCTGCATCAGTCAAAGCGTCATGCATAATCCATGGTCAACTAAGAGCCTCAGTTGCATAGGTGTCCCTTAACCTAGGTAACCAACCTTGTGAGGCCCCAGACTCTTAAACATACCAGGTATGTGAGCATTCCCCAGGATGTGAGAAGCATGGCCTCTGGCAGGGGAGCAGGATCACACCTCCTGGAAATAGCAACAGTGATCATCAGTGATCTGAATATACAGAGAATGGAACATTGTCTTGTTGATGAATTTCACAGCAAGCTGATATAGCCTTGTCAGTGCCACCATGTGTGCCTTCAATAGCACCTTGCACCTGGGAAATTCCAGATATGTTCCCGAATCTTACACCTGGGCCAATCTGGAATTGCTATCTGGAAGCAGAATGAACTGGTCTGGCCTTGCACAGTAAGTGTAACCTTTGTGGTGGATCAGTTACTTGAGACGATTCTAAGAGATAAGATATACATGCATTTGGAAAGACAGAGTTTGATTAGGAGTAGTCAGCATGGCTTTGTGAGTGGGAGATCATGCTTCACATATTTGTCAGAGTTTTTTGATAAAGTGACCAGGAAGGTTGATGAGGGCAGGGATTTCAGTAAGGTTTTTGATAAAGTTCCACAAAGTAGGCTGCTCTGGAAAGTTATGTCGCCTGGAATCCAGGGTGAGCTGTGGCAAAGTGGATAAAAAATTGGGTTGATGGGAGGAAGCAGAGGGTAATAGTGTAGGGATGTTTGTCGGACTGGAAGCCTGTGACTCGTGGAGTGCCTTAGGGGTCGATGTTGGGCCCATTACTGTTTCTTACCTATACCAATCATTTGGATGACAATGGTCAAGGCATGATTAATAAGTTTGCTGATGACACTAAAATAGGCAGCATGTTGGACAATGAGGAAGGTTGTCAAAAATTGCAGCAGGACCCTGATCAGTTGGGAAAGTAGGCTGAGAAATGGGAAAAGGAATTTAATATATATATGTGTGAGATCTTGCATTTTGGAAAGTCAAATCAGGGTAGCAGTTTCATGGTGAATGGTAGGGCCTTAAGGAGTGTAGTGGAACAGAGAGACCTTGGAGTTCAGGTGCATGGTTCCCTAAAAATAGAGTCACAGGTAGACAGGGCAGTGAAGGTAATGAAGGCAGCCCTTGGCAAACTGGCCTTCATCAGTCAGGACATTGAGTATAGAAGTTGGGAAGTTATTTTACAGCTGTACAGGATGTTGGTGAGGCAGCATTTGGAGTATTGTGTTCAGTTTTGGTCACCTTGTTATACAAGGATGTTACTAAACTGGAAAAAATGCAGAAGAAATTTACAAGGATGTTTCCAGGACTCAAAGGTCTGAATTATAGGGAGAGGTTGGCCAAGCTAGGACCATTTTCTATAGAGCATAGCAGACTGAGGGGGGTATCTTATAGGATTGTATAAGATCATGAGAGGCATGCAAAGGGTGAATGCGTTGAGTCTTTTTCCCAGGGTTGGGGAATCGAGCACTAGAGGGCATCAATTTAAGGTTAGGGGGAAAAGAATAAAATGGAACCTGATGGGGAACTTTTTTACGCAGAGGATGGTATGCATCTGGATTGAGCTGCCAGTGGAAGTGGTTGAGGTGGGTACATTAACAACATTTAAAAGGCATTTGGACAAATACATCAATAGGAAAGAATTAGAAGGATATGGGCCAACTGCAGGGAAATGGGGTTAGCATGGATGGACATTTTGGTCAGCATGGACCAGTTTGGGCCAAGGAGCCTGTGTCCATGCTGTAGGACTCCATGATTCTATGAGATGGCATCAGTCCTGTTCTATTTATTGTCGCATCTCCCAGACATCATTTCCCAGAAAGACCCAGTCACATAAACATTCATAGGGCTGTCACCTTCACATCCACTGGGAGAAGATGGCCTCCCACTTTCCTATAAACTTTGAATCACACTCCTGAATCTGAGCAATTCCTTCACAACATCCAGGGACACACAGAGTCTCCACTGACAATGTGTCTTGAGCATTCCCAGGAATTATAATTGAGGACAAAAACCTTTGGGCCTCCTGTGGACTCCACATATCCTGAGGGCCTCGGTAGTTCCTTGAGCTGGGAGCTCCTTATCCTCTGGAAAGGACTGTTGCAGCTCTGCCTTCAGTTTCTTAGCAAGGTAGACGTAGCAATCAATATGGCACCAGCAATGGCACCTATTACTCTCTTTGGAAATGACCTATGTTTGAAACACAAGGTACAAAACAGGTTCTTTGATCTCAGAACACTGATGATGTTATACCCTGCAGATGAGACATGCACATACACCTCTACACAGTGAGTCAGGCTGCACCCTAATAACAAAGGTCATGTCTCCTTCATTCATTCGGGATAAGCCTCGGCATATGCCATCTGGCTGATTTACCAACACATTACAACAAAAAGGGAGTGCCTGATGCAGTCCAACCCCCTTTCCAACACAGACTATCTCACTGCATTTTACTGTAGGTAAAGGTAAAGGAAGAAGCATGCCCTCAGTATCCTTGTAAGCTTCAGAAGAAATGTGCCACCTTTGGCCTGCACTGGACCTTTTTTTAAATCTTTGCTGTAAAGTCAGCATTGTTGAGATGCCAAAGTTCCATTTGAAAAGACCAATGACATGGTGCAAATTGCCTTTGATCAGCATTTTAATTTTAAGCATGCATGCCTTACACATGGATGGTGTCATGAATATAAATTAAATGTTTTACACCTCACTAATATAGCAGAGAGGAAATCAAGCCCTGCTATTTCCAGAGTCAACTGGAAAGTTAAAGATTTTATAAAAGTATGCAACGTTCCTCAATTTACTTGTCGTTTAGACTCAGGTTGACAGAAAGCATGGACCAGGTTTCTTTCCCTAACAAGATTTATTATTTATTACGAATAAGTAGATTATAGCTACAGTAAATAGTCATGAATTGTCAACATACCAGCCTCCTTATAAACCTCCTTATAAACTTCAATCATTCATGTCCAGCGGTCTCATTGAAATGATCCTTTTAGCTTCACTGAACATGCTATTCCTTGATCATCTTTCTCTGTCATCTAGGTAAAAACAATGACTGCAGATGCTGGAAACCAGATTCTGGATTAGTGGTGCTGGAAGAACACAGCAATTCAGGCAGCATCCAAGGAGCAGTAAAATCGACGTTTTGGGCAAAAGCCCTTCATCAGGTAGGTACAGAGTGACTAGACCACAGTTTAAAAAGTCTTTGACTTATTGCTTAAAAGCGACAGCTTACAACAACTGATAAGGGGAAATAAATTGGCTTTATTCAGACTTGGGGTGATTTTCCGATGCAGAAAAGACAAATCTTTTTCTTTTCAATGGTCTGATGGCTTCTCCAAACAATTATACCCACAAGCTATATAGCTACCTGGGAGCCAATCACATTGTTAAGATCTTTGATATTGCCGACATGCCAATTAGCCACTTCTTACCAACTGAATTTCCATTAAGACACAACCTCTGGCTCGAGTTTGTCTGCAGTAACTTCCCCAGTTGCTTGAACAAACAGCAGGGTAAACAGGTTATAAAATGTGTCAGGCACCTTTAAAAAGTGCAGTATTCTTTTTCACAATGTTTGGTTGTCAAAACCAGTCTTTCTCCTGTTTAAATCCAGAATCACAAATACAGAAAAATAAAAATGTGCAGTCTATACAAGTGTAGCTGGAGTTTGCAAACATCTACTTCAAGTATTTGTTCCTTCAGCAGTCATGAATCTCACGCTTTTGACCATCAAACTGAAAGTGACTCTGCACACCCTAGGCATTGTCCCATCAAGTTTCCTGTTGCATTTTGCATGTTGAGATTGGAAAATGATGGCAAGGAATATAGCTTGAAGTGGAAACCATCAGCACTGGGCTCCAGCTAATTCCATGAATTAACTATCTTTTTACCTCACTTTACTCTGATTGATTTCCACCCATTTGCCCACATAGAGATCCACCAGATTGATCCTGACCCTTGACATTAAATCTTAATCTTCCCCACTTTTATCCTCTATGCCACAGCAGTGGTTACTGCCAATAATGTGCTTTCTGTAGCCTACCATGCTCATTGATACATTTTGGTAATGATCAACCCACTGCCCTTGTAGTCTTTTGAATAATCAATGGCCTGACACCAGGACTGTATCTGGCACAGGCCTCTGACCAACTTTGATGAGCTGTCCTTGGACATGAATAATCAGACCTCTAACCATTCTGTTTTCAGCTCCCCGGTTGATGAAATGTGACTCCTCCAACGGTTGGTGTTGGCCTCTACAGGACTGACAGCTGTCCACATCATGGACTGTAGTTGGACAGATCCCCTAACTGAGCAGATGACTGACCATGATCAAGCCCTGGAATGTGTGCAGACTATGCCCATAACTGAAGGGACCAGGACTCCCCTCGACTGAATTGAGAATTAATGCACAGCTACTTTCCATCAAGGTCAGGTTGGTTGAATAAACAAGCAATATTTTTGTTGTCCAGGTAGCATACCATTCAGCAAAATATTCCCCTTCCCAAACAGAACCTGACTGACAAGTAGCCGCTATGTATATCTATGCAAACAGCACATAATACAGCAATACTGATAGGCTTTGAAATTAGCTGAAGTACCAAACCATTGACTGGCATGACACAACATGGTACGGTGAAGTTAAAGCAAGGCATGGATATTTTGAGAATGCAAGTAGGCACTGAGTGAGCAAGTGTTAAGGGAAAAAGTGAGCAGCCCCTCAGCTGCAGCCTGGTTCAGTCTGTGAGCTGAGTGCCTAAAGTGTCCTTGCTGCTGACTTTCAATGTTAGTAATTTTTCCTGTAATGCAACGTTTCCTTCATGGCCTGCAAGTGGATCGGAGAGGTGTCATGAAGGTCATGAGGGGTTGGCAGATGCCAATGTCTGTGGATAAAGAGTGACTGCAGCTGGTGCTCGAGCTTCATGCCCTGAGATATTTGCTGCTGAGTCACGAGGGGTCTTACAGCCAGCAGTGAGATGTACTCACCAGCTCCCCGCTTTCACTTCTATTACGAGTATTCCCAATGTCAGGTTGAATATTAATGAGTCAAACTGTGCCGCTAATAAGGCATCTAACAAGCATGAATCATGCTTAATTGGCAACTCAACACTACAAGTGAGAAACTCATCAAAAAGCTCAGTAAAAACATTAAAAAATTAAAATGTTGTGTTAGGCCTTGCCAAACATCTCACCAGATTCTCTTACAAATCCTGCCATAGCCCATATCGCTCAGACCTCTACAGGATTCTGTCCCACAAGATGCTAGCAATGATCATCTGAAAAAATACCAAATTTCTCTACCCAACCTTTCAGATATTCTAGTTGAGATTCAGGAAGCCCCTTTAAATTGGCAATCAAAAAAACCTCACTGAATGTCTTGAAATGGTGACTAAAGAAGTGGATCATGGAACCTTTAAATGTTTTAAATACATACACTTCCAGAATAAAGTCTCTCAGTAGAGGCACATGCTGATTAATATCTTACTTCAGGACTGACTTTCCCAATTTCACATGAATGGAATTTACAAATGATACTAAATTATCATGTCCTTTTGCACACTGGTCAAAATGAATATTGAAGTAGCGGCACAGGTGAAGGAGTATCATATAACCAACAGTTTTAAAAAAAATATCTGACAATTAATTATAAGAGTGACAGGAAGTAGTGCTTTGCTGTTATGAGATATAATTGCTCAATGTCTAAATAGCTATTTTCAGTGATGGATTCAAACATGTGGCATGTTTCTGCCTTCATTCCATTCTGAGGAAGAATGTATCATTGAATTTAACAGATGAGATAGATGAGACACCAATATCGTTCACATCAGCAACTATTCATGAAAGGTCAATAGAAAGACAAATAAGAAAGAATAAGTACTTCCTCTAGTTCTGTTCTTTCAATCAATTTGACAACCTTCATGTATCATACCACTAACCAGACTGAGCGTTTTCTGCTAGTCAGCAAGTCACAGCAAGCATCAGTCAGTAATTATTCATCGGCTTAAAGGAGGAAGGTGCAATTTAAATCATTGTACTGTCTCAGGTGTTAAGTTTGCAACGTGAGTGCTGAAAACCCCTCCTATGAACAAAAAAGTGTATTTTGCTTCCACCTGGTTTACCTTCCAAATCCTACAAGCATACATTCCACCTGGCTCCATGGCAAGACCACCAGAATTCACACCCCTGACTTAAAACATCAGGTTCCCTATCAACACTGACAAACTATAATTAAGTGGTTGTTTTTGACTGCATGGACACAACAGGCTGAAGGGTCTTTTATTGTGTAGATCTCTATGACTTTAAACTTATAAAGGGCCACAAGTCAAAATGTTGTGGGCTTTGCTATCAGAACCTGAGGATTGCAGTGTGAACACTCCTTGCACCACACACTGAAAATCTCCCCAAATTCAAATGCATAGAAAATGGGTCCTAGTACATGCAAGGTATTAGATGATTTCCTGAAGTGAAAACTTGAACAACCACAATGTTTGATCACTGGCAGTGTGAAGAAAAGTCCTGAGGCGTTGTGTTCGGAAACTTTGGTTTGAGGTAGCTACTGGTGAGGTTCAGGTAAGGTTTTGTTTTAGAGCAGTGGGGATGGGTGGTAGAGCAGTTGCATGCTCCTCTTGCAGGATGTGGGAGGTCAAGGTCACTACCAGTGTGCCTGCTGACTTTACCTGCGAGAAGTGCATCCAGCTTCAGCTCCTCACAGACTGTATTAGGGAACTGGAACTGGAGCTGGGGCTGGATGAACTCCAGATCACTCGGGAGGCTGGAGAGTTGACAGAGAGGACGGTAGTCACATCTAGGCTACAAGATGAAGGTAGCTGGGTGACCGTCAGAAGAGGGAAAGAGAATAGGCAGTCAGTGCAAGGATCCCCTATGGCCATTCCCCTCAATAACAAATATACTATTTTGAATAGTTCTGAGGGGAACAACCTAACAGGGGAAAGTCACAATGGCAAGGCCTGGCTTTGGAGGTATTGCAGAGGAGATTCACCAGATTCATACCGGAGATGAGGGGATTACACTATCAGGAGAGGTTGAGCCGCCTGGGACTGTACTTGCTAGAATGAGAGAGGATCTTATAGAAACATATACATTAATGAAAGGGATAGATAAGATAGAGTCAGGCAAGTTGTTTCCGCTGGTGGATGAGACTAGAACTAGGGGACATGGCCTCAACGTTAGGGGGAGTAGATTTAAGACAGAAATGAGGAGGAAATTCTTTTCCCAGACAGTAGTGAATCTATGGAATTCTCTGCCCAAAAAAGCAGTAGAGGCAGCTTCATTAAATATACTCAAGTTAAAGTTGGATGGATTTTGCATGGTAGGGAAATTAAGAGTTATTATTCAGGTAGATAATTCAGGTAGGAGGAGCTGAGACGATGGATAGATCAGCCATGATCTTAATGAATGGTGGGAGCAGGCTTAACGGGCAAATTGGCCTACACCTGCTTCTATAATGATAAAATATGTGGGGGCTGTTGCAGATTATCATCATGTTGCATTCTTAACTTTAACTTTATCATGTTGCAAAATGTGGGCTATAAATGGCTTCACTACTATCAGTTGGCATATATCTTCAAACACTGAGAAAGCTTGCACTTAGGTCTGGTGTTACTTCTAATATTCAACTATCCATGGGTCCATTAACAATGAAGTGACACAGAGTCTTTCCACATGTTATGAGAAGTCTGTTGTTTGTTTACATATATCTTAATTAGGTTTTCCAATCCTTGAAGTAAAGGGAAGTGGTTTAGTAACTAAGTAAACTGAATAAATAAAAATAAGCGCTGTTGCCTAGCGACAGGGGTTCAGAAACATAGAATAATCCAGAGAGCATGTTTGTGCGCACACGTATGTGTGCGTGTGCATCAAAGCAAGAAATCCAGAAAGGCTACTGAAAACTGAGTTAAGGGAATTTGTGGCAAAATAACATCGAGTAGGGTTTTGGTCCAGGGATTCAGAGGTGTTTGTGACCTCAGTATCATCAGCAACCACATCACCACTCCCCCACCCCCGGAGATCTCATAAATACTACCTATTCCTGTGGATTTATTCATTCTGAGCCCAGCTAACCTGCTTAGGACATTTTTCTGGTTTGTAATAGGACAAAGATTTCATTCAATTTATCTGTCTGACTTATCAGGTGAAGGCTTATCCAGTTAAATTTTGATCAAATAGTCATTCTGAATATTTACTATTTTATGTTTATCATCGGGGGTCAAGTCCATCTGTCTCTATGATGATTTTCACTTTCTCCCCTGACCTTTTCTCTTAGTAATTTTCTTTTGATACTATTTATGCTTAACATCAGCTTTATGGATTATCCCCAATTCTCGAATAGCCCCTCTAATATTCCTTATTAATGGAAAGGTGCATTTACTTTAATTTAAACAGGCTTGTCTTCCAGTTTAGCTCACTTATAATTTATTGTGCCTTTTAGAAGTGTTTGATTAGCCTGGACTTTCTAATTTTGGAATGCATTTATCCTCCAAAATCCACATGATCTCTAAAAAGATGCTCCACCTTGATACACATGAAAATGTTATTCATAAAATTCTTCCAAATAATTTACTTTAGCTGTTTTGTACTTTAATAATGTAGTTATTTGAAAGTTGTGTGTCCAATTTTAAATGTGAGACATTTCAAATACCCAGAACACATTAAATTACTTTATTTTAAGGCTGCTCCTCTACAGAGTAGTTGCAACTTCCATTTCGTGTATATGCTTTGTGTCATAACAATTACTAGGTCAGGGCGAGCTTTGCCTTGTGCCGCTTCCTTGTTTTCTACAGGCATTTACCAGGTTTGAATCCAAACCTCACATAAAAATATTATTATTCCTGAATAGCTTCACTCTGTCTTCGGATAGAAAATCATACTCATCCCTGTGCTGACCTGGTGGTCTAGAGAGTGGAATTTTGGTGTTGGAGGCAGGAACAGGTACTAGGACTGTTTCCAGGTTCTGAAACCATTCTTTGGTAGAAGCAGTCATTCACTGGGATTTTGACCACTGTACCTCTTTAATTGGCTAGGAGACAGATCCCTGGCCAATTAACAGTAACAGGTCAGTTCCCAAAGTTGGAGGGTTAATCAGAGCCTTCCAGCTTGATTGCAGCCTCAGGATAGGAGGTAAGGTCAAGTTGCAGTGAGGGAACGTCAATATGACACCAACATTTTTCAAAAATCAAGTTAGAACAAATAGAAAAAACAGCCAGGCCACCACAGAGGAAGAGGTGAGGCTTGTGGATGGGTGTGAAGGTGGGGGTAAAAACCCTCTGCGCGACTTCCTTTGGCTGTACACATATGGGCAGGTGTGGCAGGCCTGTAGACCTGCTTGGAGCTCGCATACCCTGCTCTAGCTGCATTTCAGTGCCCATTTCCGGAGTTGCTCCTTGTCACATCGGGAAACTGAAAGCCAACTGCCCTTAACGAGGCTTTTAATGAGATACTCTGACTGTCCATTTCATGGTAGTAGGCAGCCCTGCATGCCTCAATCGGCCTCAGACAAATAGCCAGTGCTGAGTTCAGGATCGGGAAACTAGCATGCAAGTCAGCAAGTGTATTTTTGGCTTAATTTGCATCTAGTCCTGACCTCCAGGGTTCAGAAGATCTGTGGTTAATATAAACTTGGTTTTTGTTGACCATTATAAAATTCTAGATAATTTTCCAGCATTCAACCTTCTATTGGGCTATTCCATTTCTTTTATATTTATTCTTGTTTGATTTAAACACTTTATATGCTTTATGAAATAATATATCTTGGATCAGGATTTCTGATGTTCCTGCTGCAGGTAGCTATTTACCACCACAACAGTCCAAAAGTCTGGCATCATATGTTTAATGTATCTGGCATTCTTGTACATAAATCTTATCTTATCATAGATTTGTTTTCTTTCCTGCGTCCTCGTGGTTCGAGTAAATCTCAATTTTTCTAATTCTATGTGCAGATTACTTACAGTGTGGAAACAGGCCCTTCTGCCCAACAAGACCTTGCCGACCCGCCGAAGCGCAACCTATTCAGACCCATTCCCCTACATTTACCCCCTGACTTAACACTACGGACAATTTAGCATGGCCAATTCACCTGACCTGCACACTTTTAGACTGTGGGAGGAAACCGAAGCACCCGAAGGAAACCCACACAGACAGTTGCCTGAGGCAGGAATTGTACCCGAGTCTCTGGCGCTGTGAGGCAGCAGTGCTGACCACTGTGCCACCGTGCCGCCCACATCGGTGTACTGATTGTAATGAGGTCAGCCAGCTGGACTTCACAGAATGAGTTCCCTGAATGGTATTGTTAATCTGGTCCAATCAGGGAGACCTGGCTGACAGGTCTAAACAGGAGTTCAGAAGATTTGTTCACTCTGAGAGCTGGCTCTGAAGAAACAGGATCTGTATCAAGTACTTTCTACATGTAAATAAAGGGTGACATGGTGACAGGATACCAACCTCTACTAAACCGCCTACTAGCTGAAGGCCAAATGGACTTCAAACAAGAACCACAACTGGCCTTATCGTAGGAAAATGCAGCCATTCGAGCTTTTAGTTAGTTGCAGGGTTTTCTGATGGAAGTGAACATCTTCGTCAGTCCGACTGAGCTAAGGGAACACCACTTGAGTGAAGGCAATTGGATAGCCTCACTCAGGATATATCCTGACCAGAGACACACTAAACGAGCCCACAGTAAAATTCCACAGCAAAGCCAAACCTTGGCTAAACAGTTAAGATTTTGTTCAGGACTCGGGCCAGCAAGCTATTGTAGACTTGAGACAGCAACAGAATTCCATGAGACATAAATTGAACAAAATAATGAATAGGCCAGGAGAGTATTCACCATGGAAAGTCCACCAACATCTGGTTTTGAACAATTAAATTGCTTAGCAATATCCAATCAGCACCAATCAAAACAATCATCTGGTTAAATGGTCACCCTAATGGATGTTGATACCATTGCAGCCATTTCAATGATCACAGAACCAGTCTTTAACAAAATTTGCTATGGGCTCCATACCTTAAGTTTGCACAAGATCTTGGCCATATTGAGAATCTATACCAGAGACCCTCTCAAGTTAAGGGTATGACTTTGATTCCGGTCTCTTATGGAAAGCAACTAGTTCACTTATCACTGATTGTAGTAAAAGGGATGGGCCAAGCTTGATGGGGCAAAATTGGTTGAGAAAGATTCACATAGATTGGCTCAACATCTTTCAATTAGAAAATGGTTGTCTGAGTGAAGTCCTAATTAAATATCCAGAAGTTTTTCAGAAAGGTCTAAGGACTATCAAAGGATCTAAGGCCCACCTTGCACGTTGACCAAGAAGCAATTCCACAAAGCTCACTAGTGCCATTTGTCTTGTGGACAAAGGTAGAGGCAGAAATCAGAAGGCTGGAAAGCAAAGGAATCATCAAACCAATCCAGTTTTTGGAATGTGAAGCCCGATGAGTCAGTTTCCTTGTGGGAATTTTAAACCAATGGCAAACTGCTGTTTGCAGCTGGATAAAAAGCCAACCCCTCACATAGAGGATTTATATGCAAAGTTGATGGGGGTGGGGGCTGGACATGAGCTATGTGAACTTGCAATAGATATTGGATGATGATTTCCAGAAGTACGCCACAGTTACTACCCATGTGCATTGTACCAGTATACAATGCACATGTACCATTTGAGATATCATCAGCCTCTGCAATTTTTCAGCAGATGAAGGAGGACATTTTACAATCTACCCCAAGTTGCAGTTTTTCTAGATAATGTGCTAATAACAGAGAAGAGCAATAAGGAATACTTAGAGAAATTGGACATTAGTCTTTGGATATTTCTCCCAGACAGGTGTATATCTGAGAAGGGGAAAATGTGTTCCAAATACCCCAAGTGACCTAATTCAGTTACGGAGTCAACAAAACTGGGTTACACCCGTTGGAAGATAAAGTGAGGGTGATCAAAGGAGCTCCAGCTCCCATGTCTGTACTGGAGCTTAGGTCTTTTGTTGGGCTGGTGAACTATTATAGAAAGTTCATACGTAGCCTAGCCTCCATCCTGGTATCTTCGCATTAACTCTTTTAAAAATGTCAGCCTTGGAAATAGTGGCATAGCCAAGAAATAGCTTTTAGGGAAATGAGGAAACAGCTAGCATCCTCTACGGTGTTGGCACACTGATCCCAAGCAAGATCTGGTATTGACATGCGATGCCTCCTCATGCAGCATTGGGTAGTATTAGCTCAAAGATGGCCCAGTGGAGAGGAACACCCAATAGTGCATGCTTTCCAGACTTTGGCTAATGCAGAGTGTAAATACGCTCAGATAGAGAAGGATGTTTGATTATATTTGGAGTCAGGAAGTTCCACCAATACCTTTACTATCATAAATTTGCAATAATAAGACCACAAACCCCTGCTAGGTCTAATTAAAGAGAACAAGGCAGCTCCACCCATACCTTCATGTCATATTCAGTGTGGGCTTTAAATAAAGTGTGTATAATTGTAAACATCCAGGAGGCCAAATAGCAACTTGGGATGCATTAAGCTCCATCCAAATAGAACAAACTACCCTTGATACCTCCACTACAAGAGTATGTAATGGTTTTAAAATTTCTGGACACACTTCTGGTCACAGCTGACAATATTAGAAGATCCAGTTAAGGAAAAACTGAAACAGCTGGTGGCAATGGGGAAAACCAAAGGGCCGTCACAACTAGAATTGAAACCTTTTTGGACCTGGGGAATTAGATCGTGGTAGAGGACAGCATATTATTTTGGTGAGCAAGAGTTATTGTCTCAAGCAAAGGATGCTATCCAATACTGGCTGAACCCCACCAGGGTCATCCAGGTGTTTCCAAAATGAAGATGTAGGTAAGAAGTTAGCAAGGATTAGATGCAGACATAGCTGCATTGGCAAGGCAGTGTCCAGAGTGCCAAGGACAAAACTTACAGCCAGCATTTGTGGGAACGGTGATGCAAATCCTGGACTTGGCTACACATCAACTATGCAGGTCCTTTAATGGGCTTAATATTCTTAGTCATTGAGGATGGTGACTCAAAATGGCTGGACAAGCATAGAGTTTATTCATCAAACATGGGAACGACAATAGAAAAATTGCTCATATCTTTTGCAATACACAAACTCCCAGAAGTGTTGGCTATCATTTACCAGCAGATAATTTGAGTATTCCCAAAAGTCGATTAGTATTCCTTACATTAGGACATCCCCATACCGTCTGTCATCCAATGGTCTGGAAGAAAAAGCAGTCCAAACTTTGAAGACAGGCTTAAAGAAACAGCTGACAACTTCATTAGATACCAAACTGTCCTAGTTCGAATTTGATTATAGGACTATCTCTCATGGAACTATAGAGATTCCTCCAGCAAAATTGCTAATGGGGAGAAGACTCTGCACCAGGCTGAATCTGATCTTCCTGGACCTGGGTTGGGGATGGGGTAGGGTGGTGGTGGTAATGGTTGGGAAGTGGCATCAGGAATGCCATTGCCAGACACAAGAATCAGCTGAGTAACAGACACAGTTTGCTTCAAGGGAAGAAATTTGGTGCAGGAACCACAGGAATGGCCCTGCATAGGTAGGAGGTATGGTCAACATGAGGTCAGGTCCAGTAACTTATAAAGCTCAGGTAGGCACAATTGTCTTGAACAAGCATGTGGACTATATGAAGGCTTCAAATTCGCAAACATTGTAGGAGCAAAATATGCTTGGCTCCTCATCTGCCTTTCCAAGAGTTCCTGACTCCATGGGTTATCACTCTCCATCAAGCATTGAAACTATTTCAGAATCTGAGATTGACACAGTGGATGTCATCATCTTGATGCCTGTGCCATCTGAAGAGGAGAATGAATTTCTTCTGAGATGTTCCAGGCACAAGAGGTGAGCTGCCTGTATTAGAGACAGAGTTGGAGGAACCTGACTTGGTGCTAAAACACCCCAGGATGAGCTACAAAAATAAAAGACCCATGTCCTTTGACTCAGAGCAGGAGGGATGTAATGATTGTAATAAGGTCAGCCAGATGGATCTTGTAGAATGTGGGTGCCCTGTTTGGGGCTGTTAATCTGGATTAATTAGACAGCCCTGGCTGACAGATCTAAACAGGCATGTCAGAGATTCTGTTCACTCTGAGAGCTGGCTCTGAGGTTGCTGGATCAGTGTTAAGGACTTTCCATGTATAATTAAAGGGCAAGCTGGTGACTGGATACTGGCCTCTGTGGAGTTATGTTACTCAGCTTGCTTTCTAGCTTACATTTCACAGTGCAATCTGTGTTGTGGATATCTTTGATATCTTTCCTCTTCCCTTTCGTATCTCCCTAGTTTAAGTGATTACGTAACATGAAATTCCTTGCAAGCTTATTAGTCCTCATTTGATTTCAGATGGACCTGTCCCTTCTCTACCAGGAGATCTGTTGCCATAATATGCCACATGCACCTATCTTGTGCAATCTTCACACATCCACTGTCACTCTGTACAATCATTTATGGCACTCGTCATCCGACTATACCCAGGTTGACTCCTCTTTCTGCTGCATCCATATTGCCCTCTGTAAACTCTCATCAAATGGCTCAAATGCTGACATTTTCTTTTCAATACGTCATTTTTTAGAGTTCTTTGTGCTCATGAAATTTCAAACACACTTCACTGTCTTATAGTCTGTGAATGGAATTTTTAAACAGATAAATCAGCATCTAAATATCAAAGAACATTTTTTCCTTTGGATCTTTACTAATTGTCCAGGTATCTGAGGCTCACAGGAAAATCTCTTCTCTGCTTGTGGTTTTTGACTCTGGCAGCATTACCAGTTTTTATGAAAAGCCAACAGTTACTCATTTATCACCTCAGTTTCTAGTTAAATTTATGTACTAAACAAAATGCTGGCAATGCTGAGAACGTTAGTCCGAATGCTTCACTAGTGCACCTGCAGCCGATTGTCTTTTGTCTACTTTTAATAATTTCTGTATTCCTTCGATCTAGGCTTAAATACCTAACTTAGCTTAAATTACTGAGTTCCACTCTGCAGACAGTTTGTGTGGATATCAATGCCTGAGTTCTGAGCTTAATGAGGAGGCAGGGCTGATGATGAAGTTGGATGGTGAAAATTTATGAATGAAACAAATCCGTGCTCAGAAAAGATCAAGAACAAACACAGAATTTTCATAGTTTCCAAAATTCCCACGCAAATTAGTTTATGGTTTTTAGTATAAAATGACATTTTAGTCAATGTATTTTTCTCAGTTAAATAATCTATAATCTTACTGAATCATACTTTGGATCCCAAAGCTTTGAGTTCTGTCTGACTAGTACTTCCACAATTCAGAAAGTTAAATTTAGTGAACCTACACATAGCAGAGATGACCTTTATATGATCTTACACAATGAAATTCAGCAGTTTACACTGAATTCATTTGGAAAGTGCAAACTAAACTAATCCGGTGAATTATAGTGTGCAATATGTTATATTTTCCATGACTATTCTTGTGCTCTTTTATAATAACGTATCTGAAATCTGATATGTTTTAACATGATAAATATTACAGATGTTCAATACCTAGACCCCTTTCAATACAAACCTTTAGTATATTGTGAAATTCATGTCTCTGGCAACTAAACAACAGGTAGAATTGAAACTCAACTCAACATCAATTTAGGTTCAAGTTATGAAATGAAATATAACAAATTGAATCATTTGTGAGATGGCATCCTAAAAGTTATCAGTCATAAAATGCTATCCATTTTATAAATGCATTTTGACAAGGTACTGACACTGTACTTCATCTGGTACACAGGTGGCTGCAGTACAACTCTATCCGCCAGATTCTTTCCACGATAGAAAATTAAACCATTGTAGTGCCTATTTTTAGCAGTGGTGGGACCAGGGGAGGGCTGTGTTTCACAAGTGTACATTGTATTGATGCAGTTGGTTGTTTAACTCATCAGATGCCTCCACTGAAGTCTTGGTGGAGTCTGAAGCCTCGGGTGTAAAGCACCTCTTTGGATTTGCTTTTAGATCAACTAAGTTCGAAGTAAGGTGCCCTTTAGGAGATATAGGGCGCTCTTTGGAACTGCTAGGAATAGGCATAAATGTATGCAAGACAGCATGAACTCATTTATACTCATTGTCATACTTACTGAAACTATCAGATCAAGCAAAAATCAACTGTCAGATCACCTTGGCTAATGAACTTGTCAGAAGTGACAAGAGAACCCGTGAAAAGCCTCTATCAAAGGCTGTCATGCTGTTAAAAAATTTATAGTTTATTCCTTTTAAATCTATGAAAAAATATCTGGAATATTAAAAGAAATGATTGCTTGCTTTGCACTGTCTGTTGACATATGTCCGAGGGCTTCCATTACTGGACTAGAGTCATAGAGTCATAGCGTTGTACAGTACAGAAACAGACCTTTCGGTTCAACTCCTCCATGCCGACCAGATATCTCAACCCAATCTAGTCCCACCTGCCAGGACGTGGCCCATATCCCTCCAAACCCTTCCTATTCATATACCCATCCAGATACCTTTAAAATGTTGTAATTGTACTAGCCTCCACCACTTCCGCTGGCAGCCCATTCCACACACGCATCACCCGCTACGTGAAACAGTTGCCCCTTTGGTCTCTTTTATATCTTTCCCCTCTCACCCTAAACCTACACCCTCTAGTTCTGGACTCCCCCACCCCAGGGAAAAGACCTTGTCTATTTACCCTATCCTTGGCCCCCATGATTTTATAAACTTCAATAAAGTCACTCCTCAGCTCCGAAACTACATGCTACGTGATTGATAATAAACCTAGTAATTGTCATATTATGTGCTTGCAATTTTTCAGTTTGATCAACAGTTGCAAATGGTTACAGATTCTTTAATGTGGGGCTATAAATTATAATGCTTGATGTCAGAAGGGATTGTGAATTTCAATGAAAATTTCACTGTTATAAGCTTTTATTTAGTTGAAGGAATTAAAATAAAGTAATTTTAACATGAACACCAAATTAGAAGTAAATCATTTGGCCCTTCAAGCTTGCTCCTTTATTCAATAAGATCCTGGCTGATCTCTTTGAATTCCAAGTTCTCATCTACCCCAATAATCTTTGATCCCCTGACCTAACAAGACTCTGTTCACTTCTGTCTTATAAATACTCAGTGAACATCTTCACCACCTTCACAGGCAAAGTCCTCGAAGGCAATCACTAACTTTAAAATAGTGCCCTCTAATTCTGGATTCACCCACAAAAGAAACATCCTTTCCATGTCCATCTTATCAACACCATTCCCACCTTGTTCACCCTGTCCTTATAAGGTAAATCACTCATTTCAGATATCAATTTGGTAAACATCCTTTGAACTGCCTCCAAAGCTTTCACATCCTCCCCGAAATAAACTGACCAAAACTGTACACGATATTTGAGATGTGATCTCACCAATGCCCTTTATAACTGAAGCACAACTGCCTGACTTTTTGTCCAATTCTTCTAATAATAAAGGAAAGAATCTCATTAAGTTTCTTGATTATAACTGAAATAGCATAACAACATTTGCGACTCATGCTCTCGATCATTTGAATACCTTTGCATGGAGAATCCTACAGACATTCTCCATGTATATAATACACTGCTTTTCCATTCTTCTAACCAAAATGAACAACTTCTTCCACATTATAGCTTTCTGCCAGATTTTTGCCCGTTCTCTGTACGTCTTATTCACAACATGCTATCTTCATGCCATCTGCAAACTTAGCTTCTGTGTTTTTCTCCCATTATCAAAGTCCTTATTGTAAAGATTTGAGACCTCAATATTAGGCAGACCCTGCCAATCAAAAAGATACATATTTATGACACAGCCTGTTTTCTGCCAACCAGGAATTCTCCATGCATACTAACACGCTACCGCCATACCATGAGTTTTAATTTTCAATAACACATTTAATGTGGCACCTCATCAAATACTTTTTAGAAGTTCAATGGCAGTACTGTCTACCCTTTACCCACAGCATTTACTATTCTTCCAAATAACTCCAATAAACTAATTAAGTATAATTTTCCTTTGATAAAATCATGCTGACTGGTCCTGATTATTTCCTGGTTTTCCAAGCATGCAGCTGTAATCTCCTCAAAGATCAATTCAAACGCTTTGTTCATGACAGGGCAGAAATGACTAACACGAGGGTTCATAGTTTTAAGCTGGTTGGAGGAAAGTATAGAGGGGATGTCAGAGGCGGGTTCTTTACACAGAGAGTTGTGAGAGCATGGAATGCATTGCCAGCAGCAGTTGTGGAGGCAGGGTCATTGGGGACATTTAAGAGACTCCTGGACATGCTTATGGTCACAGAAATTTGAGGGTGCATACATGAGGATCAGTGGTCGGCACAACACCGTGGGCTGAAGGGCCTGTTCTGTGCTGTACTGTTCTATGTTCTATGTTCTATGACAGAACCCAAGTTAACTGGCATAAATTTTAATGTTTGCTACCTCTCTTGAATAGAAGTTATAAATGGTGCTTTCCAGAATCCAGTGAATTTGTGAAAATTAATACCTATGCATCTGCTACCTCTTTTAAGACCTGAGGGCAAGTTAATGACCTATCTGCAAATGTTTGTGCCTAGGCAAAAAGTTGGGCAGGAAATCATTTCTCTGGGGACCCCAGTTGGCCAGTATATGAAGAAGCAATTGAAAGAGACTTTCTGGTAATGGCTGGAGAGTTTATGCCAAATTAGGACTGTCCAATTAAGCTAGACAGCAGAAAATGATTTTGAGAGAAGATTATATGTTTGACCATGACAAAGGTTGCAAGACAAAGATGGAAAGAAAGTGCGCGATAGTCACAGTTACAGAGATTGTCATTTGTCACATGGGTTATGATAATTTCACTGCTTTGGCAGTGATGTAAACCTGATTGGAGATGATCAGACAAGGTTTTGCCAGGAGATTGGGCATGGATGTAGGAGGTGACAACATGTTGAAGGTCTGTGAAAAGCTTGGGGTATTGGTGGTAATTAGTAGAGCCAAAAGTGTCAGGGTGTTATCCAAAAGAACAAGCTACATTAATTTGGGAGAGTGATATCAGTTAACACATAACCTTATTTTAAGAACTCACTGCCCTGGGATATCATGAATATATGAAGGATAATAAAGGAATGCAATTTTTTTCTGTCTGTATAACTTGAATTGGGATTTTTAAGCCCAATGCCCAAAGTGCACTGAAACAACAAATGCTGGAGATCACAGCGGGTCAGACAGCATCTATAGGGAGACAGCAAGCTAACATTTTGAGTCTAGATGACTCTTCATCAGAGCATCTCTTCATCTGTGATTTTCACCATTTTTTGTTTTCAGCACAGATTGCAGCATCTGCAGTAATTTGTTCAAACAGATACACTGGACCTATGTTTAATCATCTATCCCAAAAACAGTAGCTTCAATAGTGTGACATTGTCTCAGTATTGCACTGAAATGTTAACCAGGATTATATATCATTTTATATGTAAATTGACTAACTTTATTGAGATTGTTTGGAAAGGCTGAAGACTTCAGATTGTTGATCAGCAGATAGATTTTGGGAATCCTCTGTCATGAATTGCAAAAACATCTAGCATCCAAGTGGGTAGTAAGGAAGGTAAATGGAATGCTGACCTGTATTTTGAAGGGAATGGAGTTTAAAAGGGGTAGTTTTACTCAACGAAACAAGGCATTAGTCCAACCTCAGATGGTACAATGTGAACAGTTTTGAGACTCATACCTAAGGAAAGATGTACGGGAGCTCAGAGAAGGTTCACTTGGCTAATACCAGATATGGAGGGAGATTTTTAGAAGGGAGATTGGGTAGATGGGGCCAGTACTGAGAAACATAGAGTCATAGAGTCCTGCAATACAGAGACAAGCCCTTTGGTCTAAACTGGTCCATGACGACCAAAATGTCCATTCATGCTAACCCCATTTTTCTGCAGTTGACCCATATCCTTCTAATCATTTCCTATCTATGTATTTGTCCAAATACCTTTTAAATGGTGTTAATGCACCCACCTCAACCATTTCTGCTGGCAGCTCAATCCATATGCGTACCACCTTCTGTGTAAAAAAGTAGCCCTTAGGTTCCCTTTTATTCTTTCCCCTCTAACATTAAAATGATGCCCTCTAGTCCTCGATTCCCCCACCCTGAGAAAAAGACTGAGTGCATTCACCCTTTCCATACGTCTCATGATTGTATACATGCCCATAAAAGCCCCCCTCAGTTTCCTATACTCTAGAGAAAAAAGTCCTAGCTTGTCCAACCTCTCCTTATAACTCAGACCCTTCAGTACTGGTAACATCCTTGTAAGTTTCTTCTGCACTCTTTCCAGTTTAATAACGTCCTTCCTACGGCAAGTTGACCAAAACGGAACACAATACTCCAAGTGCGGCCTCACCAACATCCTGTACAGCTGCAACATAACTTCCCAACTTCTATACTCAATGCCCTGACTGATGAATCTAACCTTCCTGAGCAGCCTATTATGTAGAACCTCATCAAAGATCTGACTGAAATCCATATAGATTACATCTACCGCTCGGCCCTTGTCAACCTTCCTGGTCACTTCATCAAAGAACTCTAACAAATTTGTGAGGTGAGACCTTCCACGTACAAAGCCATGCTGACTACTCCTACCCAAACTCTGTCTTTCCAAACGCATGTATATCTTATCCCTCAATCTTCTCAAGTAACTTACCTACTCCACAGATGTTAGGATTACTGGTGTATCATTCCCTGATATTTCTTTACAGCTCTTCTTGAATAAGGGCACAATATTTGCAACTCTCCAGTCTTCTAGGACCTCACCCATGGCTAACAATGATGCAAATATATCAGTCAGGGACCCCACAATTTCTTCTTTAGCCTCTTGCAGGGTTCTTGAATATATTTGGTCAGGACGAGGAGATGTATCCACCTTTCTACATTCTAATATTCCTCTACTGTGATATGGACTATCCCCAAGGTATCACCACTAACGTCCCAACTGTCTTTGGCAACACCTGTCCTTGTTCTATAATGTGACTTAAGTAAGTTACGCTTGCTTTTCAAAATTCACCACTGGCTAAATTTATTACCAAAACAGCTAACTGTACTTGTTTAAACAGGTCTTCTATTTGTCTCACATGCTTTTTCCCATATGTTTCTGTACATCACAACATAATTTAAATGAACTATACAGTTATGAATCTCAGCTACAACTTGATTCATTAGCCTCTAGATTGCAGCTGGAGCAAATGCCATCACTCAACATTGGTATAATGCATTTGGTGCAACCAAAGCAGATATTTATTTACCTATTAATTTAAGAGAACCTGCCAGTGCTCCTTCTGAAATTCTGACCACATTTGCCTTTATAAACTCTATTCAATGTGTACTTCACTCATCCAGTTTAGGAATTAACACTATTTGTGAACTTCAGCTGCTTTGACTAGATTCAATCAAGTGGTTTTCCAGCATGTATTGAACTGTTGTTTCCACCTGAACTTGTTTTTCTGGTCTCAACCAATAATGATGTTATTTTATTAGCCCTGGCTTTCCAATGTCACATCATGCTGAGCTAATGTGTACATGAAGGTGTAATTCTACAGATTACTTCATGCTTTCTAAGTAGTTTTACAAGTTCCTCCCATTTTCATTTCTCTAAGTATGAGAACAAAGTGTTGAACTGTCCCAGTAATTCTATGATGGCTAGTCAAATTTTCTTTGAGAACTGTCTACCTCTCCTTTCACCCCACTCTACTACACTTACTATCTGACACACTTGCACCTCCTTATCCTCTTCTATACAGTGATACATTTTCAGCATTCTTCTCCCTATGTACTGGAGTACGTATCAGAGAAGCAAATTTACTAACTCTTTTAATTACCTTGTATGGACCAGTGAATTTCACTTTCAGGGTTCATTTTGCAAATGCAACAATAGGAATATTTTACGTCCCATGCTAGATACTGAAGCTTCATGTACACATTCTTTCAGTTATGCTTGTGAAACTTTCAAATGCTCCTGGACTACCCACCATGATTCTGTCTTTCTATAAACATATACACATAATCTAGCTTAAAGACTTGTCTTTTTTCATTCAGGAACATCTCTCCAGTGGACTACTAATCTCAAGAACATAAATCAATTCAAATTAATTAAATGCAATAGATTAATTTAGGGAATCTGCGAGAAATAATGGGAAATCCAATCCTTTGTTCCAAACATGAGAGTATTGTATACTTTAATCAGAGTTTGGAAGCTTGATGATATCTCTCCAAAACTCTGTTTGTGGATGATAGACTGTTGACCTTAATTGTTTTATGTCTAACTGCTAATGATCTCCTGGAAAACTTTAGATGTAAAGTTAGAATTCCAATCAGATTGCACTTCAATTGGCAGGCTATGCAAGTAAAATACTAAGCTAACTTTTCATTACTACCCAAGCTGTAATTCTCCTTAAAGGAATAACTTTTGGGAATAGATTATCATATGTCAATCAGATTATATTTCAGTTGGTAATCTATGCAAGTAAAATACTAAGCTAATTTTTCTATTACTAAACAAGTTTCATTTCACTTTAAATGAATAACTTCTGGGTATCAGACTGTCATATCCATAATTGTTAAGATGTACCAATATCCTGCTTTTGTTTTCAGTGATGGTCTGAAACAATCTACTTAGACTCGATTGAATAGTTCTTCAAAAATTGGTGTGGGTATCAAAGGTTACATCTTGAGGTTTTCACACCATTTGACAAAGATGATATGTTTTCCAGAACTGCTCAACGTCTTTATGAAATCTTGGCAATGTAAAATACCTGTTTACAATGCTTGTGCTTTTTGTATTTCTAAATGTCATGCCATCAAAATTTTGTATGTTAATTGCAATTTATCCATATCATCACCACTATTTGATAAAGAAAACCATCCATTCTTCATCCTCAGATCTGTGAGGATATTTCCATTTCCTCATCACAACTTGCTTTTAATGTAATAGCACTCTGGAATGCCTTCAAACTCAGCTTCAGTGTGAGCTGTCTGTGTTAACTTTCTTAACTCTGGATCCACTTTCTTAACCTCAGTTAACAAGGACTACTTTCAAGTTGTCCTCATGCTTTAATAGAATTTCAATTACCCTAACATCTGCTTGCTGCATTCTGTAATCTCTGGTGATGTACTCTGTTTAATGTTTGCTTGGTTACTAAACAGATGATGGAAAAATACTTGGAACCTGTTTCTTTTTTGTTTTTTACAATGTGGATGTTGCTGGCTGGCTAGAATTTATTATCTGTCCCTAGCTGCCCTTGAGAAGGTGGTGGTGAGCTTCCATCTTGAACCGTTGCAGTTCACCTGCTCTGTGTTGACTCACAATGCCATTAGGGAGGGAAATCTCAGATTTTGTCACAGCAACAGTGAAGGAATGGTGATATATTTCCAAGTGAGGACAGTGTGTGGCTTGGAGGGGAACTTGGAGGTGATGCATCTGCTGCCGTTGTCCTTGCGGTGGGTTCAGAAGGTGCTGTCTGAGATTTTTGGTGAATTTCAGCAATGCATCTTGTAGATAGTACATACTGCTGCTACTGAACATTGTTGGTGGAGGGAGTGGATGCTTGTGGATGTAGTTCCAATCAAGTAGACTACTTTGTCTTGGATAGTGTCAAGCTTCTTGAGTGGTGTTGAGGCTGCACTCATCCAAGCAAATGGGGAGTGTTCCAGCACACTCCTGACTTGCGGCTTGTAGATGGTGGAAATTCAGGAGGTGAGTTGCACAACATTTTAATTCAACTTCAAATTAACATTATGTGAAAAATAATACAATTTCTTCGAATGTAGACTGGCATGAATACTGATATTGCTTATGTGTGTTCAAGTGTGATGCCAGGAACACGATACAGTCAATCTGAGGGGTGTTATCTGTTAGTAACTCTCTTGTTTCAAAGGCAAAAAGTAAAAATTGAATACAGTCAGATCAATTCACAAAATAAATGGATGAGTCATCATGGGGAATAAAGAAAATTACTTTACAGATAATAAAGATTTTTACGTAAGTGCACTCTCATTAGAAAGGTGTAGCTGTCCAATGTCTAAATCTCATTTTTGGAGAATTTGATTATTTGTACTAGTGCTTCCCAAACATTTTCTCACTGTGAGATAATAATCTGAAAAACATGTAATTCCTTGAGTTAACTCTTCTTGGGTACTGGCATTGGATGCCACTCCAAAATGGAAAATTATGCCCTGTGTTTTTAAGTTTGATGGGATACCCTGTTGCTTTGTACATTAAGGTATAACTAGATTCCAAAACAAGTTTGACTATATTTGTTAGTGGTAACATTAATCACCTGATGTTAACACAACATTAGCAGGTTCAGCTGGTTTTCTTCCAATTATTACTTCTTCAATCTTGATTTTTCCATCAATATATGACAATAGAAACAAAAGATTATTTGTACATGATTGGAGAAAATAGGATTCTTATTTAATACACAGTGCATCACATGTCAATTAAACTTCTCCTTAGTTATGAGGCAGACCTAGGTGTCTTCGTATTACCAACACTGGCAATGATCAAACCAAATATTCTTTCTTTTATTTGCTGGTTACTAGAAATCACATGGTGAGTGAACTAGAAGTTCTCACTACTGGCAGGATCTTCTTGCATCAAAGATTTGGTACCATATTTAAATGCAAATTGGATACACCTCTGAAACAATCAGCCAGAAACTTTTCTTCAGTCTGTGGGTGGTTACTCTCAGAAGCTCAGAAATAACAGCCAACAAACCTTTAATAACTCACTGGTGCACTGACGTTGTCCTGTGAATGCTGTTAGATGGGTTCACTGACGGAAGGAACAACTTCTTCCCAGGTGATGGTATCAGCAGGGAATTCCATCATATTTGTCCAACTTGGGCAAACATCATAGCTGAATTCAGTAGCACTGGTCCCCACAAAAGGAGCAGTGCAGGAAAATGTCAATAACCTGCTGCTGTCTGCAATGGTAAGAAGCACTATCTTCCTTCTGTTACCTTTAACTCATTGGGATCAGTCAGTCAAATTGTGCCACAGAACAGGGATCTCACAAAGGGTGATGGATTGCAAGTCTTACCTTCACATTCATGATGCTCATTTAAGAGCTCACATTCACCTCTAATCTCAAACCACTAAATCTTCCTGTCCTCTGTGCTTCTTAGCTGAAAATGTGTTGCTGGAAAAGCGCAGCAGGTCAGGCAGCATCCAGGGAACAGGAGAATCGACGTTTCGGGCATAAGCCCTTCTTCAGGAATCCTGAAGAAGGGCTTATGCCCGAAACGTCGATTCTCCTGTTCCCTGGATGCTGCCTAACCTGCTGCGCTTTTCCAGCAACACATTTTCAGCTCTGATCTCCAGCATCTGCAGACCTCACTTTCTCCTCTGTGCTTCTTACTCACTCACAGGAAACATTTGACTATCTTGCATGCTAATACATATCACCAGCTGCTGATGTATGTGAAGAAGCAACACAACTGGTCAGCCAAGAATGGGAATATTTCCATATGGTAATAGGAAGTCAACAATGGGCTAGTAATCTGATAAACATTTTATGTTGTTGTTCCCAGATAGGAACAAAGGCAAACACATTGATCTGCATTAGCTATTCTTCAGCCTTCACCAATTAGTGCTAACCAGGACTCCACACTTCAAAGGCACTACAGCCTGAACTACTCTGTACCATCACCATGCTGAGGACCACCAGCAAGGCAATCATTAAAATCCCCGAGCAGCACGAGGATAGTCACCTCTGTGGGTACTCCATCTAGATTACATTTAGGGCCACAATCTGGTGAACACATCAATGTATTCCAGAGCTGGTGAAAGAAGGATTGCTATTCAAAGGATCATCAAGGGACCAGGCACTTCTGTGGGTTGAAGAAGTCTGTACTTGGCCACAATTGACATACTCCGCCAGCAGAGGAAGAAATGAGAACATCAAGGAGGCAAGAAACAAGGGAAACTAGAATGAAAGTTAGAGGAATGTATCCATATTTCCACTACCATCACAGTTTAGCATATAGGTGCCTGATGTCTTCAAAGAAAGGGCAGCAGCCACCTTGGGAGGCACATGTTCAGCATTGCCAGCTATGTGCTTGGAGTTGCATACCGTTACTTCAGCCATAGGTGATCAGCATCCTTGACATAGTGGAAGGGGGATGGGGCACCTCAATTCCAACTCAAGGAGAGAAATTTGCCAGTAAACAACCACAAGGAGGAGGAGCAATATACATACACCCCAGAAGCTTCACTTCAGGACACTGCAAAGGTGCCTAGCCGATCTGCCAACTCCCTGAATCTGACACCATTGCATTCTGCAGCTGAAGCTGAGGAGGGTGAGTTTTCATCGATTCAAGAGACTTTAAGAAGGCCAAGGACCTCTAGGACCAAAGCTTGATGGATTGCCTGGGCCAAATTTTAAACTTCACCATGGAATACCAGCCCGGCTGATACTTACACCCAGACTTAATGAGAGGAAAGGAAAACAAAAATAAAACTTGGGTGTATGTGTTCAAATATTGTATGAATATACAAAAGTACACATTATTTTTTATGAGAGCTGTTTTAATGTCTGTTGAAGTCACAGATGTGGAGCATCTAACACTTGGAAGAAGATGTGCTTTGTTTCACACACCTCACATAGATATTAGTCTCATAATCAGTGAAGTGGGAGTCTAGAGATAGCTTCATTTATTAGGAAGCCTAACACCTATAATTTAGGACTGCAGATCTCATGCTAGATATGAATCTTAGGGACACTGAGGGTGACAATAAAGTCTTAGGGAGGAACCAGCACCAGACACGTCCAATTGGTAACACACATTTTATGTGAACAATGTCAGACTCTATCATCTTTCTAAAGTCTTCAGAATGGTTGGGATGCGGATGGGGTGAGGGGTGGTGGTGGGTGATGTGTGAGAATCTCTCTCACGTTCAGGGTTCTTTAAGGCCACTACAACCTTTAAGACAATGAGGTGGCCAAGTCTGGAGTGCAAGTAAGGGTTTAGATTCACAATTCATAGACCACAGTGTGGAAGCTCTGTGAGTGAGGATGCACAGATGTCATAAGAGTTCAATGAAAGATCATTGGATTCTGAACAATTGAAGTGATAATCAGCGTTAAAGGCACGTAGAAAAAATTCTCAGGATTTGGGCAAATGTGGTAGTATTCATCAGGGTTCTATCAATAATGTATGTATTTGGCTCAAGCATAAAGCAGTAAAGGTGCTCATTGAATCAGAATTGCTTTCATGTTAAGGTTGGTCTAGGGCAAGTTTTAAACACATACTGAAACTTTAGCTGAGGCAATCAGAACCATGGCTGGAAATAAACGTCAACATTTTAATACCTAAGTAAATACAGAAACTACAGGAGGAAGGCTGCTGACAGCCAGTTGTTCAAATGAAATAATAACTTTTATTTTGAAAGTTTAAGCCCAGCTTGGTCATCTGGAAATGGGTAGCAAGAAAACTCTCTTTCCCCTCAGTCTCAGTAGATTATTGTCCTGTCTTTCTTTCATTGATGATTCACCATGTCCTCTCAGGATGATAATCTTCCTTCCCAGAAGCTTCGTCTTGCTCTTCCTTTAGTCAACATTTTGTAAACTGAAATTGTGCAAGACATAATACCACAGCACTACAATTAGGCACTCACTGTCCGGGATATGCTGCTTGGCACTGCCTGACCACTCAGGCAATGGAAGCTCATCTATCAGGTGGTCTCTGGTCTGTTCTGCAATGGTCCAGGTAAAAGTAGGGATATCTCCTCAGTGGCATTCTAAGGAATTTTTTGAGTTGTCATTAGCCAGATGCAGAGCAGATACAACCCAGCATTTATCTTTGTGTGGACCATGGACCTTTGAAAGCAGCTGTCATCTGTGGATAGTATAGAATGTACTGTTAGATCTCAGGCCAAGAACTAGGTGTTATTTAGGCAACTGAGAGTTCCAGACAGGGTTTAAGAAATGTTGTTAAATTTGTGGTGACTTTCAAGAAGGGCTTTTGCCCAAAACGTCGATTTCGCTGCTCCTTGGATGCTGCCTGAACTGCTGTGTTCTTCCAGCACCACTAATCCAGAATCTGGTTTCCAGCATCTGCAGTCATTGTTTTTACCTCGTTGATTTTAACCCTACTGTGAATCCTCTTGCAAGGATGCCTGCCTTGAAGAAGTTTTTCTCCTCTCTCTACAAGAATCTCAGGGAGTCCCTCTCCCACTGCAACTCCCAGGTCATTTCTTCTGCCCTGAAGCCCTTCCACTTTCTCCCCACCCCCACACTCCTCTAGCTTATCTCTCCACGTTTCAGGCTCACTGCCTTTATTCCTGATGAAGGGCTTTTGCGCGAAACGTCGATTTCGCTGCTCCTTGGATGCTGCCTGAACTGCTGTGCTCTTCCAGCACCACTAATCCAGAAAGTGACTTTCAAGAAGCTAGGTGTCTCTAATAGGTCAATACAGTTGAGAGTGGGATTAAAAAAAACCACAAGCAGGATCTGCTTAACAGAACTGAGCAGAATGGGAGTGCAGGAAAAAAAGAAAAACTTTCCCACTTTGTGAAGCTAGCTGCCAGCGAAAGGGTGGAGTTGAGCCTGTGAATTAGTAGTTGAGTTTGGTTTTCAGAGTTCAGGGGAGCATGGATTCAGGATAAGAGGGTGATCAACCAGAACAGGGAAAAATGCTGAGGCAGTCCATGATGTAACAGTTTAAAGATGGTGTTTCAAAACTGGAACAGTAAATGCAAAGTATTGTAATCCTTTGTGAGGTTCAATGAGATCTGATGACCCATCATGTTATTAATGTGTGGGAGCAGTCTGGGGGTAGGTTTTATAGAAATCATCAAAATCATTAGGTGTTTTGATAGAGTAAATAAGGAGAAAAGGTTTCCAGTGCCAGCCTGGATGGTAAATGAAAGATATGGATTTCAGGTGATTATGAAATCCAGAGGAACACAAAGAAAACATATTTTACAGAGAAAGTTCATACAATGTGGAATATTTTGTCTGAAATATTGAAAGCAGATTAAACAAATGCTTACAAAAGAAAATGAATAAATAAAATGGAGATTAATTTCAGAGAGCTGGAAGGGGTCATGTGATAAATTGGCTCGGCCACCAGAGAGAGTCCCACTGACAAGATGGACCAAATGGCCCCTTCAATGTTGCATCATCTGTGACTCTATGAAAGTAATGAGATAAATTTAGAATTATTAAAGAAATAACTGTATTCTAAGGTGGAGGAACATTAGTGTCACTCTGAATGGATGAATTAAATGACCTTCCTAATTGGCAATTATCATAACAGATCTACACACTGTTTTCCAATTAGTCACATTCACTTATTCTTGCTAATCAGATTATAACCACTTAAACAGCTTTTAAAGGCAGCAAACTAAAACATTTATGAACTGCCATTTTTCTCTGCATACATTATAATGTAAGAAATAAGTGGTCTGAGGGATATTACTTTTTTAAAAAAAGTAAATACAGTTGAGATTTTTGAAACACTATACGACTTCATACTTATTAATCAAGACCATGGCCTTAGGACCATAAGAAATAAAAACACAAGTTGGCCATTCGGCCTCTTGAGCATTCTCTACCATTCAATAAGATCATGGCTGATCCAACATTCCATACGTCTACTTTCCTGCCTTTTCCCTGTAACCCTTGATTCCTTTACTGATCAAGCATCTATCTATTTTAACCTTAAATATTTTGGAATTTCATTTCAGACTGGCCTTATAAAACCCTCAAAAAGATTTCCATATTCATGAAGACAGAATTTACAAACCTTTACTATCCAGGTCGATGTTTCTGGCATATTGTTCCCTCTAACTATAAATGTTTGTCACCTTTTTGCTATGAGTTAGCCACTCAGAAGAAATAAAGAGCTCCTATAGATAAACTTTGAAGAAAAGGAAAAGGATTTACAAAGTGAGCACTGGTCCTATAGAAGATTTGGACAGCATGGTGGCTCAATGGTTAGCATTGCTGCCTCACAGCACCAGGGACCCGGGTTTGATTCCAGCCTCGGGTGACTGTCTGTGTGGAGTTTGCACATTCGTCCCCTATCTGCGTGGGTTTCCACTGGGTGCTTCGGTTTCCACCCACAAAGATGTGCAGGGTAGGTGAATTGGCCATGCTAGGATGGCCATCGTGTTCATGGATGTGTAGGTTAGGTGCATTAGTCAGAGAAAATGTAAAAGTAATAGTGTATGGGAATGGGTCTGTGTGGGATATTCTTAGGAGGTTCAGTGTGGACCTGTTGGACCAAATGGCCTGTTCCACACTGCAGGGGTTATATGAAAGTGAGTCTGAGGATTTAGTCATGGAAAATACACAAACAGCAGATGAATTGAACAATTATTTGGATCAGTCTTCAGTACAGAAGATACGAGAAACATGCCCGAATTAGTTATAAATCAAGAAATGGAAGGGAGATTGGAATTCAACAAAATGCAATTTTTAGGCAAGCAGTACTGAACATTTTTTGGTGCTGCAAATCTCTGGGTCCTGATCAACCTGAACCCATAGGCTTGAGATTGTTTGTCCATTAATATAAATTTTAATATTAATATAAATGTTCTATTTGATTAGAAAATAGCTTTGAGGAGATAACAAACAAGTAAGGCAAAGGGCAGTCAGAGGACATGATCTACTTTGAATTTCAGAAGGCCTTTGATAAGGTGCCACAGAGGAAGCTGCTAAGAGCCTATGGTTTCAGGAGCAAGGTACTGTCATGGACAGAGGATTGGCTGACTGGCAGAAGGTAGAGAATAGAATTAAAGATGTCTTTTTCAGGATGGCAGCCGGTGATCAGTGGAGTTCTGCAGGGGTCCATATTGGGACCACAACTACTCACTTATACATTAACAATCTGGATGAAGGAACAAAGGGCAGTATTGCTAAATTTACGGATAACACAAGACAGGTGGAGGGACAGGTGGTGTTGATTGAACGGGGAAGGTGCAGATGGATTTGTGTAGGCTAGGAGACTGGGCAAAGAAGTGGGCAGATGAAATGCATTGGGGGAAAGTGTGAGATTATGAACTTGGTAGGAAGAGTAGAGCATGCAGCTTTGGTTGTCTGTTATGAAGGCAAATGCAAAGCTAGTATTCATTTCAAGAGGGGTAGAATACAAGAGCAGAAATGGTGAGGTTGTAAAAAGCTCTGGTCAGACTGCAATGGGAGTAGTGTAAGCAATTTTGGGTCCCATATCTAAGGAAGGATGTGCTGGCTTTGGAAAGGGTCCAGAGGTGGTTTACAAGAATGATCTCAGGGAAGAATGGCTTGTCATATACGGAGCAGGTTGAGGACTCTGCTCTGTATTTGTTGGAGATTAGAAGGGTGAGGATAATCTGATTCAAACTTATAGAATACTGAGAGGCCTGGATAAAGTAATAGAATCACAAAATCCTGACAGTGTAGAAGGCGATTTGACCAATCGAGTCCACACTGTCCTCCAAAGAGCATCCCATCCAGACTCACCACCCTCCCCCCACTTTATTCCTGTAATCTTGCATTTCCTATGGATAATCCACATTGCCTGCACATCCTTGGACATTATGGGCAATTAAGCATGGCTAATCCACCTAACTTGCACATCTTTGGTCTGTGGGAGGAACCAAGAGGAAACCCATTCACTCATGAGGAGAATGTGTAAACTCCACATAGACAGTCGCCCAAGGTTGGTATTAAAGTCAGATCCCTGGCACAGTGAGGCAGCAATGCCAACTACTGGGCCACCATGTCACCCCTAAAGTGGACATTGAGAAGATGTGTCCACTAGTAGAAGAGACAAGGGCGCAGTCTCAGAGTAAAGAGACTACCCATTAGAAATTAGATGAGGAGGAATTTCTTCAGACAGAGGGTGATTAATCTGTGGAACTCATTGCAGCAGAGTGCTGTGGAGGCCAAATTATTGAGTGTATTTATGACAAAGATAGCTAGGTTCTTGATTTGTAAAAGGTTCAATGGCTACAGGGAGAAAGCAGGAGAATGGGGTTGAGAAACAAATTAATTGTGATGAAATAGCAGAACAGACTCAATGGGCTGAATAGCCTAAATCTGATCCTATATCTTAAGGTATTGTGGCAAATGCAATTCCTTTATTCTCAAAGGGACAGAAACAGAAAACAGGTTACCACAGGCTAGTTAGCTTAACATATACTAGAGACAAAATAGTAAAGCAATTATAAAAGATATACCTAAAACAAAACCAAGCTATCAGACAGAGGTAACAATGGTTTTGTGAAAGGGAAGTTTTCTTTCATCATAGCAGCTAGTCCATGGGTATGGTTAATGTTGTCAGGGAGATATATGTCCAAGTGTCAGGGATCTGTGCACATCTGTCCACTAGGATACAGCCAGCCAGTCTGTCTGGTCTGTCCATAGCAACTAAGGTAAAAGAGAGGTGAGAGCCAATGTGGCTGCTGTTGCAGAAGCAGACTTTGCAAGTCATTCCTTAGGCCTGGGGGATGCAGGATATTCATAAAATGGGTTACAGTTCTGAAGTATCTGCAAAAGGAGAAAAGCATGAATGGGAACAGGCATATATGGGAGTGTGGTTTGTTCATCGTCAGCAGCACTGTGGCTTTGGGAGGGGGGTAGAATAAAATGGCCATATTTGGCATGGTCACTTCATACCATAGTTGGTGAGAAAGGTGGGCAGGTGCAGGCACATATTAGATGGGGACCTGGGGAGTTGCAAAGCCATGGAGTTTACAGGATGAGCCACTCATCAAGAGGATTCAGATATGTGGTGGTGGTGGTGGTGGTTTTGGTTGTGGTTGTGGTGGTGGTGGTGGTGGTGGTGGTGGTGGTGGTGGTGGGGTGGGGTGGGGTGGGGGGGGGGGGGGGGGCGGGGGGGCCCGCGGCGTGCTTACTGACGCAGAATAAAAGTGTGGAAGCCACACTGAGTATGGGTGGGGTAAGTGTCTCAACCTGTGAGGAAGAGGTCTGGAGGACCCACATTAAATATGCATTTGAAGGGAAGCAATATTACACACAGACCCATGCACGATATAGGACACAGGTCCCTCCCCAGGGTCATAATCCATCGGTTTGCTGTCCACCTCCCTTTCACAGACATCATCGACCACAGCATTCACATGAATATATTTAGATATAGAGGGCAGGGCAAGAAACCAGATATTGTAGGATGAGGGCAATGGTGTCAGTGAGACCCATTGCCCTGTATAAGCTTTGTTCACTTTACTTCCACATGCTGCAGCAGGCTCTCAGCACAGTTCATGGCACATCTTCTATGGATATGAAGTTATACAAATGTGGGATTAATTACTACACAGAAAGATAAACAACCAGATACAAAGTCAATGCAGTATCATTTACTAAAATGTGCCACATAATGTAAAGTGCATTATCACCCATGCCATCAAAGTACCCTCCACAAGCCTTCTACTTACGTTATCTCCTACTGCATCTTCATGTTCCACTGAGGTGGAGGGAGGCAATTGGCCCCGAAGGTTTTCTCAGGAAATCCTACGCATTGGCCAGATGTGGTGGAAGTATCCATACTAAAAGCAAGTGGACTGTCTCCAGTGTGTATTTCCTTCAGGAGACTTCTGAGGGCTCCGTGTGTGGTCCCTCCTCCAGTTGGGTGCCTCCTGACATAGCCTTGTCTCCTTGAATATGGAACACCTGGAGTGTTCACCAGATGCCCCATCTCCCAAGTGGCCATGCCTCTGATCCTCAGCACAAGTGGCTGGGACACTGGAGTGCTGTTATGTGCACTTTTCAGTAGACTGTAAGGTTCCTGAGCCTGGCTTTCCAGTGGTAGCTGCTAATTTGTCCATGGAGACAGGCAGATGGTTGTATGGCTTGCTGCGCAGCTGTGATTTCTAGGCAAGAAGGGCCACTGCCTCTCATACCTGGCTGCTGCTTGGCCAGGACATCTGGGTCGATGTTAGAGATTTATGGTGCCAACTTGTCCTTCTCTAACATTTCTGGAGACATCATGATTAAACAATGCAGCTTCAGAATGTTAGCACTTCTCTGGATGCTGCAGCAGCATTCTAGATTTGGCACAGTCACATGGGATGCCTGCCTTTCAACAAATATCCAGCAAGTGGTGATTTGTTTCAGACAGTTGCCATGGCAGGGGGTAGGCAACTAATGAGGCGTAGTTAGAAAGAAAAGATAATCAACCAAACTGGGGTTCACATTTTCAAAATAAAATGTTTTTCACACAAACCATGGTTCCTGGTTCCATAATCCATGCTTGTTTAAAAACCCTACTCAATGTCATGAAAAGTGCAGATGAGTAGGACCTGCCTTTCTGTGCCATTGTGCCAGCTGGGATGAGAGTTATAATTGTGGGTTCATGAATCAGTCCACACCCTTAAAAGGTCCTCTCAAAGACTGAAAACTTACGGAGTAGGATTGGGAATCCCAGAATTGGGACAACTGCTATTTTTAAAGAGCCATTGTGTCATGAAATTGAATGAAGTGTGAGATGATAAATTTTGGTAGAAAGAATATGCAAGTACTGTAGGAGAGCACTTTTCTTTATGTTTTTTGGGACTATAAACTGAAATGGAAGTTGGACTACTGAACGACAAAAGAAAACAGGGGAGTTTTGCAACTTAAGCTGAGCAGTACAATGTTGCATTTTGGAAGCAAAAAGAGGGTTTTTTCAAGCTGGAACAACACCACAGATCTTGTGATTTATTGAAATTTTGCCTGACAGCAGATGTCAGATTTGTTAAGCTGCATAAAACTGTAAGGGGCAAGAGCAATAGAAGGTGAAAAACCTCCAGTCTGCAGACAGCTCCCTCTTTTCCATTAAATGTTTCCATGTGGAACAAAGACTGAAAACTCCAGGGTCGAAAATAAATAATTCATATGAGAAAAGAATAAAGTATCTTATCAGCATTCAAATCAACGAAAACTCATCAATGAAAACAATGTGAAGAGCTGAGGAAAATAACTTGCCAGTTTGTGGTCTGTACATTTGACCTGTGGAATGTTTCTTACCCTGTCTGCAATCTTTCCATTCATAATATGCGTTAAATTTATCTTTTATCTGCTTTAATCATGATTGAATGTGTGTGGGCTTTTTGAAGAGGTATAGCTTAAATTGCATACATTCTAAAAGCCTGGTTTTCATTGCTCTTGTCAAACTTATGTGTCACAATAAACAGAATTATTTTTACAGTTACTGAAAGTACCTTCGTGTGGTTTGCTTTTGTCCTCCGTAGCAGTTAGTCAGGCAAATTGCATTCCCTCTTCCCAAATAATGGTAAGATTTCTTTTGTCCTTTGCACCTCACTAATCGCCACATGCAAATAATCATCATCTGCTATTGCTGGCTCCTCTAGCAGGATGCCACAGCCAAACACATCTTCTCTCCCCTCCACTGTCAGCATTCTGCATGGACGATTCCCACTAGGAAGCATGATATTCCATTACTCCTAATGCTTCCTCTCTAACCAATGGCACCTTCCCATGCAATCACAGAAGGTGTACTATTTGCCCATTAACCTCCTCCCTCCTCACTGTCTCAGGTCTTAAACACATCTTTCAGGTGATGACATATTTTACTTGGACTTCTTTCAATCTACTCTATTGTGTTCGCAGCTGATAATGTGGCCTACTTTATAATGGCATGACCCAATGCAGGCTGGGTAACTGCTCTGTGAAACGGCTCCACTCTGAACTTGGGAATGACCCTGACCTTCTTTTTGCTTGCCATTATAATAAACTATCTTGGTCTCATGCTAACATTTCTTTTGTGGGCCTGTTGCAATGTTCCAATGAAGCACAAGGCAAGCTCGTGGAACAATACTTCATTTTATGCTTAGATAGTTTACAGCCTCAAAGTCTCAACATTGAATTCCATAGCTTCAGAAATTGTTCACATTATGTCTGTTCTTTATTTTTCTCACATTCTCTCCCTGCTGTCCTCTACTCCCCTATAGCCTTTATCTTGTTTGAACCATGCTTACTTTGCTCTTAGTATTTAGGACTCATTCCTTTGCTTTCAAATTTTAATTTAAACTTATTTTACATCTATTTTTCTCTTTCTCCACCCTTAACATCTCTTGTCTTTTGCACTGGGCCTCTACTTCTGTCAACAGTATATGAAATAAACAATTTCCAAACCTTTGTTAACTCTGTTTCTCTCCCTACAGATGCTGACAGACCCTCTGAGTTTCTCTAACATTCTCTGTGTTTGAGTGAGATAAATTGGTCATAGTGGTTATCTCACTGAAATTTTAAAACATTTATCATTTTGTGACAGCTTGTGGAGCACTAAGTTGAGAATATGGTGCTGGAAAAGCACAGCAGGTTAGGCAACATACAAGGAGCAGCTGAATCAACATTTCTGGCATAAGCCCTTCATCAGGAATGAGGCTTCTGGGCCAAGGGGTCTGAGAGATAAATGAGAGGGGGTAGGGCTGGTGGGAAGGTAGTGGAGAATGCACCAGGTAGATGAAGGTGGGGGAGAGTGTGATAGGTCGGAGAGGAGGATGGAACTGATAGATGGGAAAGACGATGGACAGGTCAAGAGGGTGTGGCGAACTGGAGGCTTGGGACTGGGATAAGGTGTCCACAGCCTCCAACCTCATCATTCGTGAACCCCACACTGTCCGATTCTACCTCCTACTGAAGTTTCACAAACCTGACTTCCCCAGTCGACCCATTGTCTCAGCCTGCTCCTGTCCCACTGAACTCATCTCTGCATACCTTGACACCATCCTGTACCCCTTAATCCAGGTACTCCCCTCCTACATTTGGGACACCACCCACGCCCTTCACCTCCTCCAAGAATTCCCTGGCCCCCTGTGCCCTATCTTCACCATGAACATCCAGTCCCTGTACATATCTATCTGCCATGACGAAGGCTTGCAAGCCCTCTGTTTCTTCCTCTCACGCCTTTTCAACCAGTACCCTTCCACTAACACCCTCATTTGTTTGGCTGAACTGGTCCACACTATTAACAAATTCTCCTTCCAATCCTCCCACCTCCGCTAAATCAAAGGGGTAGACCTGGGCATCTGCATGGGCCCCAACTAAGCCTGCCTCTTTGTTGGGTACGTGTTCCGCAGCTTAACCAGCACCATCCCCCACCTTTGCCTTGATGACTGTATCGGTGCTACCTTGTGCTCCAGCGAGGAGGTTGAACAGTTTATCAACTTCACTAACACCTTTCAGCCATGACCTCAAATTCACTTGGACTATCTCGACACCTCCCTCCTCTTCCGGGATCTTTCCATCTCTATCTCTGACGACTGACTAACCACGGACATCTACTACAAACCCACTGATTCCAACAGCTACCTGGATGACACTGCCTCCCACCCTGCCTCCTGTAAAAACACCATCCCTTATTCCCAATTCCTCCGCCTCTGCTGTATTTGTTCCCAGGATAACCAATTCCACCATAGAAAATCCCAGATGACCTCCTTCTTCAAAGACCCCAATTTCCCCTCCCATGTGGTTGACGATGCCCTCCAGTGCATCTCCTCCACTTCTTGCACTTCTGCCCTTCAAACCCACCCCTCCCAATGTAACAAGGACAGAAACACCCTCGTCCTCGTCTTCTACCGCACCAACCTCGGTATACATCGCATTATCTCCGCCACTTCTGCCACCTACAAACAGACCCTACAATTAGGGATATATTTCCCTCCCCACCCCTATTAGCATTTCGGAGAGACCATTCCCTCTGTGACTCCCTTGTCAGATCCATGTCCCCCACCAACCCTCACCCCACTCACGGTACCTTCCCCTGCCACCGCAGGAAGTGCAAAGCATGTGCCCCGACTTCCCCTCTCTCCAAGGCCCCAAAGGATCCTTCCATATCCAACAGAAATTTACCTGTACCTCCACTACTGCATCCATTGAAATTGATATACCACATCATTCATTTGTGTGATAGGAACAATTTTTTTTGGCTTGATGGCAGCATCCTTTTAGTGCCAAACACTGCTCAGGTTACCACTGCATAGCAGCAACATGAAGGAGTTTTTCAAATTTTTAAATATATCTTACTTCAGAATAATCCAAGGTAGACTGGGCACTTTTCAAGACCAGGAGTGACTGTCTTAGAGCCTTTCATGAGTTTGCGCGATACACAAATGAGAATCAATTTGATTAGGCTAAGCATTACCCACTACAATCGCTTTGAAGTGCCTTATTTTAGTATCAAATGCACTGTTAACAAATAGCTCATGCTCTAATACTTAAGCCGACTTCTAAGCATTAAGCAAGAGATGCTATTTGCAATGATTTTAAAATCAGTTATGGTTAAAATTTCAGAGACCTAGAGAAGATAAAAAAAAACTGCTGTAGCAAGTTTCACAAATTACATTGTCATAAACATTTGACATGAAGACACCATCCAAAAGAAAATAGAGTTTGATGTCAGTGATTTTTTTACAGCCTACAACATTTTATTATGTACGGTCAGGAAATGTATACCTACTGGTTGCAATCCATGTTGGGTTTGCAAATGATAGTGAAGGAACAGATTCCAATCAATGAGAACCTTTTTCAGATCTGAACCCTTATAGATTTGCATTCCTTTGGGTATTATTTGTTTGCCTTTCTTGGTGCTTCCTTTTATATATACATATATATATGTGTAAGAAAGACCTTTTGAAACATTGTTGAGAGTGAACAGATTTGCATGCACAGTTACTGTTCAGTATCCAACACTGCAATTTCTGCACCAGCACCACAGTCAATTTCAATGCGCAGTACAATGATGTTTTCAGAACAAATTCAAAGTAGAGCTCACCAAACTGGAATTGACAAAATTTTTTTCAATCAATTGGATTATTATTAATTTTGCTGAAATATTTTCCTTGAGCATCAATCACTTGACATCGGGTATGATCACTGGCGAGATCTGCTTAGTGAAGAAAGTAATAAAAGAAATGTGTGCCGTTTGACAACCCTGTTAATACTTGACAGTTCAGTGAAAGACCATAGCCCTTGCTTCTTGGAGACAGTCCAGAATGTTTTAAGTTATTTGCTTTGTGCACTGCCCTAACATTTGAAATGAAACTTAGATTTCCTGCAGCATTACAATGCTAGTTGCCTATACTGCCCCACGTGTAGCACTGAAGTTCAGAAACATCCTGCATGCCAATCAGAGATGTGCTGTGAGGATTCTCAAAAGCATTGGATGTCAATATCCAAGGATATGGAGTGTAAATAAGTAGTGGCCATGGAGTGTGGCCCAAAATTTTGGTACACAATATCGAGTCTGTTCAGAGCTAGCAGTGACCCAAATCCACCAGGTGTTTACTCTGTTTTCCTTGTTGAGATTTCCTGACATTGAGCTTGTTTGGTAAGCTTATGAGTATTAATCAGGTGAAATAGGCTGTAAGTGGGGATTTAACAAGCAATAATGACTATGAATTGGCAACTATTGTTTAGCTTGTAAAAAGCATAAAAGTTGGCGCATTACTCGTATCATTGAGGTGGGCCTCACTGTAATTGTCAGCCAGTTCTGTCATACACTTCACTATAGTCCAAGTTGCTTAGACTCTGCTAAGATTTTGCCCTGCAGGTCTGAAGTTAATAATTAATTTGTAGATATTTCTGTAGAATGGTGATTTCTTTTAAGATAGTTTTTGAGGCCTGTCTTTTGAGCGATTAAATTTTATACACCACTAATGGTCTTTTGTATACTCTAGGATTGATTAGTGAAAAGTAAGCCTGGCCTCAAGGTTTTTCAGAAATTTCTGGAACATATCTTCCTTAAGCTTAGGGGAAACATTCCTAATTTTGGGAGAGATTCTTTTGGTTTCAATTAGTGGTTTGAGTAGGGCAGTCCTGTGAAGTCTTTGGAATAGGATGACTGTATTCAGCTGTGCTCCTGAAAAAGACACTTACGTAATGAACTAGGTTGCCTTAGACTGAGGAGTTGTTGGTAGAACAAGCTTAGAAGTGTTGGAATAAAACCCTGAAGAGGTTACTTAAGTCTGAGTACAATGAGATTCAGATTTATGGTAACAAAAAAGCAACCAAGTCAGCCCACACCATTAAATAAGCATCCGTGATATAGGGGCCATTTCTCATTTAAACCAATACCCACTGGCTGAGGAGCATGGGCTTTGAATTCATTTCTTATCCCATCCTTGCATGCTGTTGAAGCAACTAGAATTTAATCCTTTATAATCAAATCCAAAACTAGTATCTCGGTTCAAAGGTCTCTCTGGATAAACATAATTTAAACACTGTTCTACATGTTTGCCCATGTATCCAACTGGAATGATTTCAAAGCATCACAGTGTTTGGAAATACATTTGTCTTTCCAAAAAAAACTTTAAGCATTATTGTTATTAGATTAACTGGAGCTGAAATATTTGCCTTATAAATGATGAAACCATTTAGCATTACCATGTGAAGTTAGAATCACAGTCATCGTCATAGAGTGATAGGGGTATACAGCATAGAAACAGGCCCTTTGGCCGAACTTGCCCATGCTGACCAGGCTTCGTAAACTGAACTAGTCCCATTTGTCTGCATTTGGCCCAAAATCCTCTGAACCTTTCCTATCCCTATACCTGTCCAGATGTATTTTAAATATTGTAATTGTACCCACCTCTATCACTTCCTCTGGCAGCTCATTCCATATATGGGCAAACGCCTATGTGAAAAAGTTGCTGTTCAGGTCCCTTTTAAATCTTTCCCTTCTCACCTTAAACCTGTGACCTCTAGTTTTGGACTTCTCTACCTTGGGAAAGTATCTTGTTTATTTACCTTATCCATGCCCCTCAGGATTTTTAGACCTCTATAAAGTCGCCCCTCAGCATCCTATGCTCCAGGAAAAATAATCTCCTAGCCTATCTGGCTTCCCCTTATTACTCAAACCTTCCAGTCTTGGTAACATCCTTGTAAATCATTTTTACACCCTTTCCAGTTTAATGATATCCTTCCTATAGCACGACAACCAGAATTGTATGTAGTACTCAAAATGTGGCCTCACCAATGTCTTGCATAGCTGTAACATGATTTCCCAACTCCTGTACCTAATGCTCTGACTGATGAAGGTACGCATGCCAAACACCTTCTTCATCACATTGTCTACCTCTGATGCAAATTTCATGGAACTATGTGCCTCCACTCCAGGTCTCTTGTTTAACAACATTCCCAGGGCTCTACCATTAACTGTGTAAGTCCTGCGCTGGTTTGTCTGACCAAAATGCAACATCTCAAATTTATCTGAAATAAAATCCATTGCCATTCCTCGGCCCACTTGCCTAATTGATCAAAATCCTGGTGTACTCTATGATAACCTACTTCATTGTTCACCATACCATCAATTTTGGTGTTATTGCAAACTTACTAATCATATCTCCAATATTCTCATTCAAATTATTTACATAGATGATGAACAAAAGTGGATCTAGCACCAAAACATGCGGCACACCACTGGTCACAGGCCTCCAGTCTGAAAATAACTCTCTACCATCATCTGCTGTTTCCTACTGTCAACCCATTTTGTATTCAATTGGTAGCTTTCTCTGGATCTCATATGATCTAACCTTAATAATCATCTCATCATTTGTGAGACAAGAGTTCCCATGCATAAAGCAATGTTGACTATCCCTATCAGTCCTTACCTCTCCAAATGACTGTAGATCCAGTCTTGCAGAATCGTCTCCAACAATGTACCCACCACTGATGTTAGGCTCACCAGTCTGTAGTTCCCTAGGTTTTCCTTGTAGCCTTTCTTAAAAAATGACATAACATTAGCTACCCTCCAATTTTCTGTCACTTCACCTATGGCTGTCAATGATTCAAATATCTCTGCAAGGAATCCTCAATTTCTTCCTTCTATGTCCTGGGTTATACTGGATTAGTCCCGGACACTTATCTACCTTTATGCATTTTAAGACCTCCTCTTCTGTAATGTGGAGTCTTTCCAAGACATTGAGGTCCCATCTACTCATTCAAGCTGAAAACATCAGACACTTTACTGAAGAAGATCCATCCTTCAACCAACAGCTCTAAAGCAAATTATCTGGATGTTATCATTTCAATTGTTTTGGCGCCTTGTTCCATATTTATTTTGCCACTTTTTCTATATTAAACAGTGACTAGACATGCCAAATGAGCTATAAATTGCTTTAAAATGCCCTGTCTATGTGGAAGTACCATGTAAAAGCAACTGTTGCTTTTATAATGAAGTATTCCACTCTCTGGTCCTGCAGGAGCTATCTGTTTTATTTATGAGATGACTTCACAGCAAGCATATTCTTTAATGATTATCACTGGTACATCATTCTCATACACATTCACATTTACATTTGTTTCCATGTTCATTAGCTAAGACTACACCGTCGGAATGAAATGACAATATCCCAGAGAACATTTGGTAGCCTTCAGCCAATAATGTTTCGCTGGGGAAGTGACCTTTTACTGTTCACACGGCCTGAATGTAAAATGGTTGAAATGCAAGCTGTTAAATACACAAGCAAACATCCAATGGAAACACCTTTTCAATTTGATAACTCTGAGTCTAAACAAAGTAATTTGACAACAATGATTCAAAGATATGGAGTCATAGTGGGTCTCAACAAATCATGTGGATGACAAAATAGATTTCCCTGATAGTTATGGGAACAGCAAGGGAGCACAGGGGAATCTTGGCAAGGTCAAGTGTATGCACAGCCTGATGAATGTAATGGCACTGTCTCAATAGCTAATTGTAGGCTCACATCTCGCTTAACAGTCAGCTAAATGGACGGCTGTGTTGGAGGGAAGAGAAACAGTAGAAGACCCTGATTAAGGTTGGTGAATAACACTAGAAAGGGACAATGAGCTCTGGGCTGCAAATACAAGAATTGGGAGAAGCTGGATATCAAGATGGGATGGGGGCTGGCATTTGTGAGAGTCTAGTTATCCATAAAACTGAACATTGCCATCATTTTGATTTCAAAGCATGCACAAAAAGAAGTTAAGTCCACTCCACTTGAATCCACACAGGTAGTGGATTTAAAGGCATAGATAGAGATACCTCATTTTAATCTAAATGCCATGACAGAAATATAGCTGCATGGTGACCAGAACTGGTGACTGAATATTTAAGAATATTCAACATTTAGGAAGACAGACAAGATGAAAAAGGAGGTGGAGTTATGCTGACATTAATGTGCTGATCCCAAGTCTGATTGAAGGAGGATCTCAGTCCAGAAGAATAAGTGTGGAAACTGGATGAAACAGCAGGGGCAACATATTGTGGTTGGAGTTGATTATAATCCACCAACCAGTGGTGGTAGTGTGGGGCATGATATTATTCAGAAGATGAGAAAAACTTGTAGCATATGCACCATGGCAATCTTGGGTGACTACAATCTGAATACGGACCAGGTAAACCTATTGAGAACCAAAAAAGTGAAGCATGAGTTTATGGAGTGTCCAAGTCTAGAGCAATATGTTGAAAAGCTGACTAAAGGATAGGTGGCTTTGGATCTAGTATAATTAACTATTTCGTTGAAAGATAACATTTAGAAGTGAATGACAACAATATAATAGAATTTTACATTACGTTTGAAAGTGAAGTAACTCATTTGAAGGAAGGGTGTTAAATTTGAATAAAGGAGTTTCAAAGGCATGAGGCATAAGTTGGCTGAGCCGGATTTAAAAATATATTAAAAGACATATCTGTACACAGGCAATGGACAGTCTTTATGAGCTATCACATATACATTATTTCAAGGTTAAAATCATTTTAAAAAGTGAAGCATGGCTGAACAAAGGAAGTCAGTATTGAATAACATTTTAAAATGGCCGATAAAGTTGCCAGAAATAGCAGTAATTCTGAAGTTGGTAGGTTTCTTTTTCAGGATACAGCAAAGGAGGGTCAAGAAACTGATAAGACCATAAAAGGGGTGGCCTGGTGGCTCAGTGGTTAACATTGCTGTCTCCCAGTGCCAGGGATCTGGGTTCAATCCCTGCCTCAGGTGACTGTGTGGAGTTTGCACATTCTACCTGTGTCTGTGCGGGTTTCCTCAGGATGCTCTGGTTTCCTCCCACAATCTAAAGCTGTGCAGGTCAGGTGAGTTGGCCATGATAAATTGCCCATAGTGTTGGGTGCTTTAGTCAGGTGAAAATATAGGGTAGAGGAATGGATCTGGGTGAGTTACTCTTTGGAGGTTCGGTGTGGACTTGTTGGACTGAAGGGCCTGTTTCCACACTGTAGGGAATCTAATTTAAACAAAAGACATGGAGCAGAAATTTGGCCATTTGGCTCATCGAGTCTACTCTGCCATTCAACCCCATTTTCCTGCTTTTTCCCCATAACCTTTGGTCTCCTTGATTCTCCCAAGAACTTATCTATCTCTGTTTTGAATCTCATCATGACCTGGCCTCCACAGCCTTCTGTGGCAATGAATTCCATAGATTTACCACTTTCTAGTTAAAGACGTTTCTTCTTATCTCTGTTCTAAAATGTCTCTGTTCTAAAATGTCTTTAAGGCTGTGCCCTCAGGTCCTTGTCTCTCATGCCAATAGAAACATTTTCCCAATGTCTACTCTGTCCAGGCCATTCAGCATTCTGTAAGTTTCAGTCAGATTCCCCCCCTCATCCTTCTAAACTCCATCAAATATAGTCCCAGAGTCCTCAAATATTCCTCATATGTTAAGTCTTTCATTCCTGGAATCCTGATCCTCCTCTGGACTCACTTCAGGGCCAGTACATCCTTCCTGAGATATGGACACAAAATTGCTCACAATATTGTAAATGTGGTCTGACCAGAGCTTTATAAAGCGACAGAAGTACATCCCTGCTTTTATATTCTAGGCCTCTCAAGATGAATGACAACATTATATTTGCCTTCCTAACTATCGACTCAATCTGCAAGTTTACCTTAAGAGAACCCTGGACTAGGACTCTCAAGTCCCTGTGCACTTTATATTTCTGAATTTTCTCCCCTTTTAGAAAATAGTTCATGCCTCTATTATTCCTACCAAAGTGCATGAACCCTCACTTTCCCACATGTATTTCATCTGCTACTTCTTTGCCCACTCTCCTAAACTATCTAAATCTTTCTGCAGCCTCCCCATCTCCTCAATACTACCTGCCCCTCCATCTATCTTTTTATCATCTGTAAACCTAGACAGAATGCCCTCAGTTTCTTTATCCAGATCATTAATGTATAAAGTGAAAAGTTGTGTTCCCAACACTGACCCTTGTGGAATACCACTAAACATTGGCTTTTATCCTGAACAAGAACCTTTTATCCCCACTCTCTGCCTTCTGCCAGACAGCCAATCTTGTAACCTTGTTAGTACCTTGCCTCTATAATCATGGACCCTTACCTTACTCAGCAGCCTTCTGTGCAGCACCTTATCAAAAATCTTCTGGAAGTCCTGATAAATAACATCCTTGACTCTCCTTGGTCTAATCTGCTCATTACCTCCTCAAAGAATTCTAACAGATTTGTCAGGCATGACCTCCACTTGATGAAGCCATGCTGATTTTTCCCCTATTTTACCATGCACTTCCAAGTATTCAGAAATCTTATCCTTTACAATGGACTCCAAAATTTTACTAATGATTTAGGTCAGGCTAATCGGCCTAAAATTTCCTGTCCTTTGCCTTACTCCCTTCTTAAACTGGGTGAGTTACATTAGTTATTTTCTAGTCCTCTGGAACCCTCCCTGACTCCAGTGATTCCTGAAAGGTCATTACTAAAGTCTTCACCATGTCTTCAGCTTTCTTCTTCAGATACAGGAAGGGCAAATAGAATACAAATATAATTTAGCAAAAAATATAAAAGCAGCCTGTAAAAGCTTTTAATAGGTACATAGAAAGAAAACATTTAGCCAAAATGAATATGGATCCATTACAATGTCAGGAGAATTTATAGTGGAAAATAGAGAAGCAGAGAAGCTAAATGATTACTTTGTTTCTGTTTTCACTGAGGAAGGAACCATAAATTTTCCAGAAAAAGAAATCCACATGATCAGGGAGAATGAGGTGATGAAGAAAATTAGCATTACTAAGATTGTACTGAAGAAATGAATGTGGGTAAAAGTGTTTAAATCCCTATGGACTGATAGTATACATTCTAGAGTGTTGAAGGGGGTAACAATAGGGATAGTTGATACATTGGTGATTATTGTCCAAAATTCTTTGGATTCTGGAATGTCTTCTGCAGATCATAAGGTACTAAATGTCACCCCTTTATTTAAAAAGTGAGTGATATAGAAAAACATGGAGTTACAAACCTACTGGCCTTATACCAAAGTAAGAAAAATGCTAGAATCTGCTCTAAATAATGGGATAAATAGACACCTGGATGATAACAATTTAATTGCACACAGTCATTATTGATTTGCAAATAGGAAATCGTGCTTGACAGAATTCTTGGAAGGTTTGCGAAGGTGGTACTAACAAAACTGATTAAAGGAACCTGACGGATGTTGTATACTTATATTTTTAGAAAGACCTCGATAAAGTACCCCACAGGAGGTTGGTTAGAAAAATTAGAGCATAAGGGTTCCATGTGGTATATAGGGTATGGGAAAGGGGTGAGTAAAAGGCATTGAAGTGTTTGATCAACCTTGATTATACTGAAAGTAGGGAAAGCTTAAAAGGATGAATGACCTACACCCTTCCTGAGACAGCACAGGGGGAGTCTTAGGTAAGGGTTGGGGACTGGTGTGGAGCTTGGTCATCAGGAGGGTGCTGGGTGTCAGAATCTCAGAGAACCAGTTGGTAAGGCAAAGACCAGAAATTAATCTTGTGTTAGGAATTTTAGCCCCCAACTCTGCAATCCAAAATCAGTTCTAATAGATTTATGTCTGAGCCACTGCAAAAACTTAGTGAGCTTTATCATTCACCATCCTCCTCAGCACTGACTGGAGGAGGGTAAAGAATCCCTTTAACCTCTCCAATTCTGCCTGGAGTTCTGAAGGAATCATTTAGCTCCAAGAGCCTGCAGCTCCCACCACATCTCAGTTGCCAGCAATCTCACAGATCAACTCCAGTCCCAACAGTGACTGTGAAATTAATGTTCTAGTTCTATTGATGCCTTTATGATACAACCATCATAAGTTAACTCAAGCCCTGTTGTGATCTCTGCATTTTAAAAGTTGAGATTTGGAAGGAGGTTGAGCTGACCAATCCTGATTCCTCAACCCATTCCAGACACGCTCTCTCATAACCACTGGGGTGAGGAGAGAAACAGTTAAACTTGATATCATTGCTTATACTCCAAAGTGTAGGTAAATGTACTTTACTATTATTATCACCAGATAATGAATGTCTTTTCTTATATCAATCTTAGAGATTTCTATACTCCAGAACTGACATTGAATAATCATGGGTTATGATGAAAGGACACAATACAAGCCTTGTTTTTCTCCATAGTTGCTACCTGGCATGTAGAGCTTTCTCTAACATTTTCTATTTTTTTTTCTCAGATTTCCAGCATTGCAGTGTTTTGTTTTTGTTCTGAAGTATGTATTACATGTTAAAATTCTTCTCAACTAGCTTGAAGCTGCCCTTTGAGCTGTTTGGTCGAATTGGACCTCTATTATGGAAATTGAACATTGTTACATTACAATAATACAGAAATTTCTATGCAAGCTGAAAATGTGCCCGGCAGCTCTTCCCTCTCTAAGGAAACGTCATTGCCTGCATTTAGCTAATGAGGCTTGAAGGAAGGAATATACATTTTCAATTCTAAGGATAATTCAAATTAAAGCAAGAATGAAGAGGCTGTATTAACATGGAAAAAAAACATTATTCAAATTTACTTTAAAAAGATTATATACTCAGCAACTGAAATTTGAGCATCTGCAGGCCGCTTTCTTACAGAAAAGAAATTACAGTTGCATGAATCTTTTACAATAACCAGTTATATGAATTACTGGAGAAGTAAATTCAACAGGATCACTATGTAGCTGTGGCAGTACAGTCCTATCTCGAAAGGGTTGGTTTAAAGATAATATAGCAATGAAAGGTGTCAATACTTACATATTATAGCAGTGATCAGTTAAGAAGAATCATAACTAGAATTGTGAAATTAATTCTGATTTTACTTCCACAGATGCAACTAGATTTGTTGGGTTTCTCCAATATTTTCTCTTTTTGGACTATTACAGTATTCTGGTTTCTACTCTATACCATGGTTTTATTTAAAATTAAGGGAATTTGTTTGCAGTGTATAAATTAATGTTTCCTGAATTGTCATTGTAACATAAAGAAGTAATAAGATGAACAATTTAAGATAATTGAAACTACGTTACAAAACAAGAGCAAAATACCGTGGATGCTAAAAATCTGAAACAAACACAGAAAAGGGCTAGAGAACCTTAGCATTCTCACAGTGAAGACAGAAAAACAGAGTTACCATTTTTATTTTGATATGACGGTCTTTAAAGCTGAATAATAAATTACTTAAGGCTTGTTTGAATATAACTTCAATAACCTAAACTATTTTGCAAATTATAGTGTAGACACAATGGTCCAATAATGCTACTTCATAGGGTGAAATGTTATTGGAATTTGATCAGCATGGGCTAAAGTGAGATTTGTGGCAGAATATGGTGAAAAGAATGGCAAGGGATCATCTTTTTTTGATTCTTTTCACAAGCAGCATGGCAAGATTTTTGCCAGATAAAGACAAGGTGCCAACTGACAGTGACTTGCTAGGATTTTTGTTGATGGACCAAATTACTGCATTAATATTCCGGTTGCAATCTTACCAACGAAATAGCCATTGGGAAAACTCAACATGGAAACTAGAATGGGTGCTTTGCAGGTTCAGCTTGCCTCTTGCTCCAAACAACTTCTACATCAAAAAATAGGAAGCAAGGGCAGCAGCCACACGCACTCCACTTCCATGGACATTAGCATCTAACCAATACTCTCTCCAAGCTATGCAGCTGGGGGATTGTGCAGCCATTCCAAGGTTCCATTCAGTGACTGGAATTGGCATGTTGATTGCCGCATTCATCTCTGGTTTTGGAAGTCAATGCTATGCACGTACCTCAGAGACCCACACAACTGGTAAGAAAATTAGATGCAATGCTGCATGTGACGTGTGCTAGCCTCTAAGAACCCATATTTTAAATTTCTGATCTACCTATAAGACACTTCTACACTTCAATGCTGCACTTTGGGCTGCACCAGCAACTATTATTGTAATGCTGCAGCAAAGGCACTGTGAACTCAGTGAGTGACACATGCCTTGCTTGCAGTCTGGACCAGGCTGCATCTCGGAACTATTTATTCACTGTCAAAGCACCAGGGATGCTGGTCAATTGCAATAAATCTAGTAAATGGTAAGTTATTCCAGAAATGGTGCTTGGTAGTATGGGGCAGAAATCAGATGTCATACATGCCGTAGGGGCAGGAATAGCAATTCATGCAACAGTATTGAAAAGATTTGGTGAGAAAATCTGCTAGGCTTCATGGCAATAATCTGGCCAACAAACTCAATGCAACTTGCATCTATTGCAAAGATGTAGCACGTAATATTTCCACAATAATGCTACATCATTTTACCTATGTCTATAATAATAATTCATTCTTTGTAAATGTCAACATAACTAGCTCTCTTTTGTTTTATTGATTTATACAATCAGGACACCATTGCGTATGCCTAGGCCAGCATTTATTGCCAATTCCTAATTACCCTGGGGAAGATGGTAGTGATATTTTAACCAATGAAATTTGTCTGATGTAGGTGTACCCATAATGTTATGTGATAGTCAGTTTCAGGATTCTGACCCACTAACAATGAAAGAACAGTGACACATTTCTAAGACATGGTGCTATGTAACTTGGAGGGAAGATTGCAGGTAGCAGTGTGCCCAGAGACTACCTGCTGTACTTGTTCTTTAAAGATGCTGTAGAAGGTGAATTGGTAAGTTGTCACAGTAGATGGATAATCTGCAGTCATGGTACATCATTGATGGAAAGCTCAAGATGGTGGATTGGGCACCAAAACAAATCAATTGATTTGGCTTTGATAGTGCAGAGCTTATTGAGACTGCTTATTGATTGCTTATTAATTATACTATTTCTGAGTGATGTTTAGTAAGATAACATAAAGCTTTTGTAGGTAAAAACGTGAATTTCTCAGTGTGTGGACCTGAGCGCTTGAAATCCTGCAGACAAAATATTTATGTAAGTGATTCAGTTAGCTTTCTGCTCCATACTGACCCACAAGGTGAGAGGGGTGTGATAATGAGAGCAGTGATTGTGCCTTGGTCTGTCAAGAGGGAGGGATTTAGTTTTATTTATATTCATCCATGAAATGTAGATGTTGCTGACAAAACTAATATTTATTTCCCATCCTTAACTGCTCACAAGTAGTTTATGCCTTCTTGAGCTGTTGCAGTCCTTGTCATGTTGGTACTCACACTGCTACTTGGAAGGGAAGCACGTTACGTTTTTGATCCAGTGATAACAATGTTAGAAATTAGCAATATGGCAAGTATATGTCTGTATGTGTAAAATAATTTATGTATGTGTACATATCTAGTACATAACATACATAAGGAACTGCACTCAAATAAGGCTCTGCAACAAGCAACCATACTTCAAAGCTGTATTCAGATTTTTAGTTAACCTTACTCAATTAATATGGTTGGTGGAATAAGCAAGTTAATTTGTATGTGAAAATAAAATAGATATTATTTCAGGAATTCACCTTATGGTTCAATGGTTTAAAAGGGAATGAGAGTTGGACCAGAGAGCAATCATGAACAGTGTTTAAGAAGGCCTTGTGAACATGTGTTCACATAAATAGCAGATAACATTAAATTTAAATAATGAGGCTTTCTGAAAGTAAGCTTGAAGCCCAAGGATAATATTTAACTGGTGTTACAATATTAATCATTGATAGTAGCACAAGTTAACATAAGGGGAAGTGTTGTTTTGTAAGTATATAAAAAAAGGTCATAGCTGGATACAGAGATGGTGGAAAACTTAGGCATGTTTTTATTTTATTCCTATCCAAGTCTACAAGAGACTGAAAGCCTGTTTTCATGCATTTGCATCTCACTGGAAGACTAATTTGCTGAAATTAAGTGCATTTTCCCAGTTAACTTCTGCCCAGGTGTGAAAGAGGTCCATTGGGACACCGAACTTCAACATAAATTCAACGGGATCCTGGGTAAAAGAGGAGTTCAAGTGTAAGAGGGATAAAAGGAACAATAAGCTGGTAAAGGAGATGTGTGACAGGAAAAATGTGAAAATTCTGGACCTTCAAAATAAATGATGTACACCATTTTTTAATTCTGACTGAGGTGTCACACACTGAAAACTGTAGCATGAATTCAAATGAGCAGTGACTCTATTCAGATAAGTGGAGGCAATGACTCATGTTTTTGGACAACTAAACAGGCATCCTATAAATTATGAGTCAAGTGGATGGGGAACCATTCTACTAAGTTCTATAATCAAACTCTCAAGAAATCAGTATCATTCCAGAAGTCAGAGCATCGCATTCCAGTATGATTCCATAAAACCACAGATCTATGATGTCAAGGCAAGGTTAGCATAATTGGACTCAAGTGTATTACAGGGAATGATTTAAGCATCCTGGTTAATTGGGAACATCTTCACATACTTGAATGTTTTGATACGTGGAGTTCTCCTCTGGGGTTCCATAAGAACCATATTGCATGTATTGTGGGTAGGGAAGAGGCCAGAAAAGGAGAGTTGCCAGGAACATGTCTTGTCAGGCGGTTAATGTAGTAGATTTGAAAAGAAAATCTCCATCAACATTTTGACTAAATTGAACAGTTCACTGCATTTGTAGATCACTGGAACCTGACATCACTATAAAAGAAAATAATCTGCCCTACTTCTGGCAATAGTGCAGCTGCAGAGGAATCAGTGCAGAAGGATATGAGAGCATTAACACCACAGACCAACCTGCAGAGAAGCAAGATCCAGGAAAGATGGGGCCAAGGCAATGATGAACGTTGACCTGAAACTGTTTATTGTTGGAGGCACCAAGCTTCCCCTTGGAAACACAAAGCCAAGCAGCCTAGGCAGTAGTATTTGCTACAATGATAGGATTCTTCAGGTCCTATGGATTGTGCATATCTGGTCATCAGAGCTTCCTGGAATCAGGCAGAAAGCAAGCAATATCCTAAGTAGGATGGGAACTAACAGAGTTTGCAAATATAAAGATCTAGTTCAGGAGTACAAATTTAATTGCAGATGCAGGCCAGCTTTGTAAGGCAGGCACAGAGACATATGGAGAGAGGAAGGAAGGGCAAAGTACTGAAGAGCTTCTACTGAAAAATGGACATAAATTAGCATTCTGCTAGGCAATATCCCATTTTTGTGAATAGCCTAGAAGTTTTCTGTGACTTCAACTTAAACTGCTACTTTCTACAGCCACGATGTGTAGGTGCTGGTGTTGGACTGGGGTGGACAAAGTTAAAAACCAACAACACCAGGTTATCAGCCAACAGGTTTATTTGGAAGCACTAGCTTTCGGAGAGTGCTCCTTCATAAGACAGCTGCAGAGCAGGATCATAAGACACAGAATTTATAGTAAAAGATTAGTGTCATGCAACGAAAATGATACATCAAACAAACCTAGATTGCTGTTAACCCCACTGCACTGTACACACACAGACCCCCCTCTCATACACATGCTCTCTCAAACACACACACACACATACACCCCCACACTTAAATCCACATACACACTCTTTCACAGGCTTATATTCTGTCACACTATGCTGCCAAGCATGCACACACACAACCACACATTCTCTCATGCACACTCACACTCTTTATCCCTCACATGCATACACACACACATATATAAGGCTATGGGGTGAATTTGTATTTGCAGAATTGCATTTGCAGATACATTCTATTTTTGCTCAAAAAGCACACAACCTGCAGGCAGTCAATGCAGGTAGTCAAATTCCTATTTTGGAAATAGAATTAGTCTGATCAAGACTGGGATATGGACAGACTCTAACTTCACACCTTTAATACATTGTCTGAGCTGGGATTTTACCCGTTTTTATGACTCTATGACTCTATGTATCTTGAGAATGTGACTTAAAAGAAGTTCTGGGATTTACATATTAATGAACCGAAACCTGCAACCCATTCTAGAAGATGAAAGACTTAACAGTAATCTCGGTTTGTTCAATATATAATTTCAGTTGCATGACGCTCTGATCTTTTGCTATAAATTCTGTGCCTTATGACCCTGCTCCATAGCAACCTGATGAAGGAACAGTGCCCTGAAAGCTAGTGCTTCCAAATAACCTGTTGGACTATAACCTGGTGTTGTGTGATTTCTAACTTTCTACAGTGCTTGCATTCTCATTTGCAGTGCCTTAATTCCACTAGCTGGCCTCCATCTCCAGGTTAATTTCTGTTCTTGCGCTACTTTTTCTGTATAATTTCAGACTGATTCAGCTTTAATGCATCATTGCCACATTCCATGCTGCTCCTCTGCCAATTCACTGGCCCAGTTAAGAATGCACTGCTAAGATGTCACTGCAATGTGCTTCCTCTGGATGTCAAGATAAATCTCTAATGATTTTTCATTAACTCTTGATGCCACTTCAACCCATTTTTACTCAATATTTTCTGCCTTAAATGACTCCTGAATCTAACTTTCCATAACCAAATATGAACCTGGGTATAGGCCTGTGGACATTTCAAGACTCTATGCCATATACAAGTCAGCTTCCTTCCACCAGTAGCTCTCAGACTCTAGTTCTGAATTGTTTCATGTCAGTTCTCTTTCTTCTCTGTTTGCAGCCACAGGCCTTTCTTACTTACTATAGAACTTTGAGTCCCATACTTCTGTAACACACACACATTTTGCTTGCTGATTTGGATCAAGCTATCGTGTTCTTTTTCTAAAACAAAATTGGACCCCGTTGAACCCTTTATTTCCTTTATTTCATCAGTAAGTCTCACTTTTCATTTCCATCAGCAACTTTATCTCCCCCATTAGTTTATCAGACAATGTCTGTTTGTGAATCTTGGAAAGGAGATATAAGCTGATGGGACAGAATTGGGAAAAATACTAAGTTGATAGCACTGCAGATGTGATTGGTCACAGTCAGGGCAAGTATTGCTGAAAATTTGATAATGGAACACATGGGCCACAGAATATTAAAAGACACAAGCTCAGCAAAGCAGTGGTTAATCCAACAAATAAAAATAGAGTACTTTATTTGTTACAGGTTTGATGATGATGGCAATAATCTGCTAAGAAATTTACTTTGCTCAGTTTTGCTAGTTTGCAAATATTTCCATTTCTGCAACTCCTCCTTACAGTTGTTGTCTGATTAGTACTTGGTCTGTCTGGATAGCTTTGCTCTGCTTTGGTTGAGTTATTGCTTAAATCAAGAATAGAGCTAAGGTTAACTGTCACCTAGCAGACAGTGTCTGTTTTAATAATCCCACTACAATATAATCACAAATCATTTTGCATGAGGTGTACCATAACCAATGAGTTTGATCAAACAGTAAAAGTCTGTAATATAACCATCTACTAATGTGGTATCTTATTTAGTTGAATTTAACTCTTCCAAAAATTAAGTTTCTGTGGGCTACAAAGTTTTTTTTCCCTAAATAAGTCTAGGAGACATTCATAAATACTCCCATCATTCTCAGTGAGTTGAAAGAGCATAAAATAACCTTCAATTTCTCTTTTATTGAATATCTCAGTGTGCTAATCTGATTCAACACTTCTTTCTAATGCAAGCTTAAAGCAATGCAAAAGCTTTCAAATCACTTTATCTATCTCGACCATTCTGTGACTTACTGGTAGGCTTATGAAAAAATATAAAAGGAAAGACTTGCATTTATAGACTTCATTCGTTAACAGGATATCAGGATATCTCAAAGTGTTTTAGAGCCAATTAAGTCACTGTTGAAATGTAGGGAGTGCAGCAGTCTTTAAGTACCCAGTAAGGTCCCAAAAACAACATTTCATTGGGAAGTGTTAGTTGCAGAAATATTGGCTAAAAGATAAATACTGGCCAGAGCTCTGGGGAAAACTAGTTGAAAATGGTGCCAGGGGAATTTTATGTACTTCTGAGAGGTCAAACAGCTCATCGTTTTCACATTTTATTTAAAATGTGACACCTCTTAAAGTTCAGCATATACTCTGTACTGCAGTGGAAAGTCAGCTTCAGGTTTCTACTAACCTCTCTGAAGTGGATCTACAATTCGCATCTTAGTACTTTGGTAGATCTCTGCTGTCACCTTTTCAAATTTGTCCTTTCCATTACTTTCATCACTGGCAAGTTATTCTGTATGTTTACATGGATTGAAGGGGATTCTTCTATCAGACAGCTATTGTTTTAACTGTGATATGCTATGGATACTCCTTGGATAAACAGACATGCCAAAAAGGTCTGCAACATCAGTTTTCTAATGCACATTTCTTGCAAATAAACATACTTCAAAACAAATTACATTCATCTTTTTTCTATCATTACTGTGAGCCAGATGTCCACAACATCTAGATAAGAATGTTAATTTTACTATGTTCAATTATTAATAGTTGGGAAAAATATCAGATACTAAAAGATGCGCATTAAAGGTGAGTAATCATAAATCAGCATAGAGAAAAAAATTCTTCATTGTCGTTTCTGATTTCTTTTCCTTTGTCCATATTTTCATCTATGGCTACCTTCATCTCTTAAATATAAAAGTACACAAACCTATGGAAAACCATCATGTGAATGAAGAGAATCCTAAATTTAACATTTGAATAATACTATTTTGTAGATCCTTCCTTCTCTCTGAAAGCAAGCACTACCCTAAGCAAGATGGTGTGGTATGTGAGGTAGAAATTTCTTTGGGATTTTGGATGCTTGGTAACTCTAGCCTCTATTGACAACTTCTGCATTTGCATGAGGTAGATACTGTTCGACAACAAGATAATAAGTGTGCTGCTGTGTGGAATTACTTTAGTTTCTTTTGGATTACAAAATGAGAAATGAAAGTTGGATCCTAATACATGGCTAAAAATACCAGGAGAGATTTTTTTTGGCAATTTGAACATTAAGTGAGATTGTGTGGTGTACCCTTTAGCTACACAAGATTATGATACTTTTCAGAGCAGTGCGATAGATACTTCATGAGACAGCGAGATACCAGGTGTCTTTGAGTTAAGGGAAAATTGTCTAATAACAGCTTTGGAAATGTTCCAACTGCAGTTTGTGATAGACCTGCAAGAGCAGTGCATTCAGTCCCTACGTCTCAGTCAGAAGGCTTGATTTCAAGTCTCATCTGCTCCAGAGGTGTATCACAACACATCTGAACGAACACTTAGGAAGGCTGCTGTGACATAGTCTTAATGTCACTACTTCTGAGCCTGAAGTCCCAGGTTCAAATTCCCACCTGCTCCAGAAATAGAACATAGAACATAGAACATAGAAGAATACAGCGCAGTACAGGCCCTTGGGCCCTCGATGTTGCGCCGATCCAAGCCCACCTAAACTACACTAACCCACTATCCTCCATATACCTATCCAATGCCCTCTTAAATGCCCATAAAGAGGGAGAGTCCACCACTGTTACTGGCAGGGCATTCCATGAACTAACGACTCGCTGAGTGAAGAACCTACCCCTAACATCAGTCCTATATCTACCCCCCCTTAATTTAAAGCTATGCCCCCTTGTAATACCCGACTCAATACGCGGGAAAAGGTTCATATTGTCGACCCTATCTAACCCCCTAATCATCTTGTACACCTCAATCAAGTCACCCCTAAACCTTCTTTTCTCTAGTGAAAACAGCCCCAAGTGCCTCAGTCTTTCCTCATACGATTTTCCTTCCATACCAGGCAACATCCTGGTAAACCTCCTCTGCACCCGTTCCAATGCCTCCACATCCTTCCTATAGTATGGCGACCAAAACTGCACACAATATTCCAGATGCGGCCGTACCAGAGTCTTATACAACTGCATCATGACCTCAGGACTCCGGAACTCAATTCCTCTACCAATAAAAGCCAGTACGCCATATGCCTTCCTCACCGCACTATTTACCTGGGTGGCAACTTTCAGAGATCTGTGTACATGGACACCAAGATCCCTCTGCTCATCCACACTACCAAGTATCCGACCATTAGCCCAGTACCCCATCTTTTTGTTATTCTTCCCAAAGTGAATCACCTCGCACTTAGCTACATTGAATTCCATCTGCCACCTTTCTGCCCAGCTCTGCAGCTTCTCTATATCCTGCTGTAACCTGCCACATGCTTCCTCACTGTCAACAACTCCTCCGACTTTCGTATCATCCGCAAACTTGCTCACCCAACCTTCTAACCCCTCTTCCAGGTCATTTATAAAAATGACAAACAGCAATGGTCCCAAAACAGATCCTTGCGGAACACCGCTAGTGACGGCACTCCATGAAGAAACTTTGCCATCAACTACTACCCTCTGTCTTCTTCCATCCAGCCAATTCCTAATCCAAACCTCCAACTCACCCTCAATGCCATATCTCCGTATTTTCTGCAGTAGCCTACCATGGGGAACCTTATCAAACGCCTTACTAAAATCCATATATACCACATCTACCGCTTTCCCCTCATCAACCTCCTTCGTCACCTTTTCAAAGAATTCAATAAGGTTTGTGAGGCACGACTTGCCCTTCACAAAACCATGCTGACTATCCTTGATCACATTATTCCTATCCAGATGTGCATAAATCCTATCCCTTACAATTCTCTCTAAGACTTTGCCCACAACAGAAGTGAGACTCACCGGCCTATAGTTACTAGGGCTATCCCTACTCCCCTTTTTGAACAAGGGAACCACATTTGCTATCCTCCAGTCTTCTGGGACTACTCCTGTAGACAAAGAGGACATAAAAATCAAGGCCAATGGCTCTGCAATCTCCTCCCTTGCTTCCCAGAGAATCCTAGGATAAATGCCATCAGGCCCCGGGGACTTATCTATTTTCACCTTTTCCAGGATTTCCAACACCTCTTCTCTACATACCTCAAAGCCATCCATTCTACTTATTTGTGACTCAGTATTCTCATCGACAACAATGCCCTGTTCCTGAGTAAATACTGAAGAAAAGTATTCATTCAGTGTCTCCCCAATCTCTTCCGCCTCCACACGCAACTTCCCCCTACTATCCTTGACTGGACCTATTCCTACCCTAGTCATTCTTTTATTCCTAACATACCTATAGAAAGCCTTAGGGTTTTCCCTAATCCTATCGACTAAGGACCTTTCATGTCCCCTCCTTGCTGCTTTTAGCTCTCTCTTCAGGTCCTTCCTGGCTACCCTATAACTCTCAATCGCCCCAATTGAACCTTCACGTCTCATCTTGAGATAGGCCGCCCTCTTCCATTTAACAAGGGATTCCAATTCCTTATTAAACCACGGCTCCCTCGCACGACCCTTTCCTTCCTGCCTGACAGGTACATAATTATCAAGGACACTCAATAGTTGCCCCTTGAACAAGTTCCACATATCATTTACACTCTTGCCTTGGAGTCTACTTTTCCAAGCCACACATCCTAAGTCATGCCTCACCGCATCATAATTTCCCTTACCCCAGCTATAATTCTTGCCCTGTAGTACACACTTATCCCTCTCCATCACTAGAGTAAAAATCACCGAATATGTCCTAACATCTCTGAACAAGTTGATGAGAAAATATGTTTAAGGCACTGAGAACCATCCAGAGGCCTGTAGACAAGAAGCAAGACTCTGAAAAGAAAGGCTTCCATTACAAGGAAAGAATTCAGTCATTCCAATCAGCTACTAAACTAAAGATTAGCATTGTTTTACATTGCCTAAAAAAATTCAAAAGAACTGATAGAAACAATTCATTCTACCTTCAACATCTGGACTCATGAAGTGCAAAATTCGTTAATCCCTGTCTATATTATTCCACCCTTACTATTTTTGTTAAATCATCTGGTTTTGCTTTCTTATTTATGAAAGAGACTGTACGCATGTATTTGAAGTTTTAAAGGTGTGTAGCTGAAATTCCATTTTTGCCATTTGTGAAGAATAGGTTTGTTTACAACAAACAGAGTTATTTTCTTGTTAATGAAACTTCAAGTCAATTGATTTTGTCCTAAATAGCAATGAGTCTGGCAAATTGAACATCATGATGGTTTAATTGAATGGTTACAAATTTGTGACATTTTTTGGAATAATGGAATTCGATTTCATAAGGCTGATTAAATTACTTACAGTGTGGAAACAGGCCCTTCGGCCCAACAAGTCCACACCGTCCCGCCGAAGCGCAACCCACCCATACCCTACATTTACCCCTTTAACCTAACACTAGGGGCAATTTAGCATGGCCAATTCACCTGACCCGCACATTTTTGGACTGTGGGAGGAAACCGGAGCACCCGGAGGAAACCCACGCAGACACGGAGAGAATGTGCAAACTCCACACAGTCAGTTGCCTGAGTCGGGAATTGAACCCGGGTCTCTGGCGCTGTGAGGCAGCAGTGCTAACCACTGTGCCACCGTGCCGCCCATGGAGGCTGCTTTTGTGGAATCTATTATCACAAAGTAATTCACTCCTCTTGCCAATTAAAATCTATTTAACTAATTTACAAGGAACCAATTACAAGGTTTTCTTGTTTAATATTTAGCTAACCCAGAGAAAAATAATAAAGATGTAACATCATGCATATAGTCTTTGAAACCATGTGGATTCTCAATGAACAAACAAACAAACTCAATGCCACTACTGGGCAGTGTCCAGTATAAGAACATACAGATTACAGTCCTTAGGATCTTTGAGGTGTAGAATTTAACTTGAAACCATGTTTTTTTTTGTTGGGTGTCTTAGACAATCAGCAGTAGCATCTGCTCTCTTTTGAGTTCTTAGCATTCTATTGTTTCTTTCTAATTGGCATTAGGTGCTCTTCTTCCTTGAGAAACAGAGAGAGAGAGCTTTGTCCAGCTAACTTAGTTTGGCAGTCATAAAAGAACACCTCTTTCTTCTGCCACAGGCAGTTGCTTGAAATACAAGCTTCATTGTGTATTTCACGTCTGAGTTCATTGTCCACAAGCTAAGTCTTGCTGGTAAAGTTTTCAGGTCCAACACATGAGCATTCTCACACAGACGCAAATAATATGAGAGATGTGCACTTCCGAGAGTGGCAATGGTTGCCTTAATGGCTTGTTTCAGCTGTCTGTTCTCTAAATCACACAACAACTTTGTCACTTGCCTTCAGGTCATGCCTATGGCCATTTTAAGTAGGCAGGCAGGAGGCTGGAAGAACATAGCAAGCCAGGCAGTATCAGGAGGTGCAGAAGTAATGTACAGTAACTGGGAGGTCTGATCAGCCCCTGCGGGCCTGACTGAGATGCTTGGTGAACTGTTTCCTAAAAAGACCACATCGGGAGCACTTGTTGCAGTAAACTAGATCGGAAGAGAGGCAGGTCTCACTTGGAAGGAGTATTTGGGGCCCTGGATGGAGTGAAGGGGAGGTGCACTGGCAGGTCTTGCATCTTTTCCAGTTGCAGGGGAAGGTACCTGGAGATTCAGGGGGGGTTTGTAGGGAGACTGACGTAAATCAAGGACTGTCAAAGGGAACGGTCCTTGTGGAAGGCAAAGAGAGGTGGGGAGGGGAAGATGTTCTTGATGGTGGGGTCTAGTTGGAGTTGACAGAAGTGTTTAAGCATAATACATTGGATGCGGAGACTGGTGGGGTGGTAGGTGAGGACAAGGAAGCCTCTGTCTTTTTTTGCATTTGGAGGGGGAGTATTTAGAGCCGTGGAATGGGGAATGGATGTGATGCAGTGGAGGGCTGTCTGAATGACAGAGGGAGGAAAAACACGTTGTTCGAAATAGGTGGACATCTGGGATGTTTGGGAGTGTAATGTTTCCTCATCCAAGCAGATGCAGCAGAGGTGGAGGAATTGGGAGAATACCTTGGAGTTCTTGCAGGATGCTGGGTGGGAGGAGGGGTAGGCTAGGTAGTTAGGTAAGTTTGTAGTAAACGTCCATCTGGAGACTGTCGCCGGAGATAGGAATGGAGAGGTCAAGAAAGGGGAAGGAGGAGTCCGAGATGGGCGAAGTGAATTTGAGAACAGGGTGGAAGTGGTGGGTGAAGTTGATGAACTGCTCCAGTTCAGCCTGGGTACAGGATGCTGCACCGATGCAGTCATTGATTTAATGGCCCCCCTCATGGCTATTTTAAGACAAGGTTTTTAATTATACATTTCAGCCAATGGAAGTCCAAATTAAATCATCCAATGGAATTCAAAAATCAACAATCCATATTTTATACAATTATGGCAAAATAGAATTTTCTAAGTTAACCACAACAATCAGGTAAAATGACAAGTTAGATTGAGTGACAGAAGAACTGTCAAGTATAGAAATATTTCCTTTCACACAATGTTCAAATGTTGTTTGGGATCAGATGTTCTTGGATCACTGAAGAGTGACTGATGCTGGTGTCAGAGAACGAGGTTCATGGTTTGAGGTTAAGATTACTCATTGAAATTGGAATCAATATATAGCAAATGGGTATTCATTCAGGATACTATTTGGCCAGAACTCTCAATAATGAGCAAACACCTCCAGTCATACAGAGTTTCAAAAAAAACCCTATGTTGGAAGTTATAGGACAAAATAAAATTATTTTTTAACCTTGTGCAAATGATAAGTTTTGGTTGCTGCAGTGGAGATAAAGATGAAACAACTTGCATCTCAAATAAACAAAACAAGTTCAAGCTATGGGAAAATATCTTTGTACGTTGAAATGGAAATTAATAAGAATAAATGTGATGGGAAAGCAACAAAAATGTTCATAAATACTGCACATAAACTGTATTAAAAGTCTTATTCTTGTGAGCATTTGAATCTGAATTTCAATGAGACATGCAAGTGTAATTTAAGAGAAGATATAAATGCATCCGAGGGGCTCTGGTGACAACAGTGGTAGTATCCTTACCTCTGTGGCAGGAGTTCCAGATTCAAAACCAGGAGACCCAGGTTCAAATCCAGAGGTATGTCATTAAATGTCTGAACAGACTGATTAAAGCATAGATCATAGAACAGTACAGTACAGGAAATGGTCCTTCAGCGCATGATGTTGCGCTGAACATGACACCAAATTAAGCTAATTCCTCCTGCTTTCCTTTCATCCATAACCCTCCATTCCCTGAATATTCATCTGCTTATCTAAAAGTCCATTAAACACCCCTATTTCATCTGCCCTCACAACTAGCAGTGCTTTCTATACTCCAACCACTTCTGTGTGAAAAACCAACTCCTCTCATCTCCTTTGAAGTTTTCCTTTATCACCTTAAATGCATACACCTTAGAATTTGACATTTCAGCTCTGGGAAAAAGCTGCTGATTGTCAACCTTAAATATGCATTTCATAATTTTAGAGACTTCCATCAAGTTTCCCTTCAGCCTCTGCCACTCCAGAGAAAATAACCCATGTTTTCCTTGCCGCTCATTAAAGCTCATACCCTCTAATCCAGGCAGCATCCCGGTAAAACTCATCTGCACCCTCTCCACAGCCACCATATTCTTCCTGTTATGTGGTGATCTAAGTATGTCTAACTGAAATTTTATAAAGTTTCAACATGATATTCTCATTCTAGTACTCACTACCCTGACCAATTAAGGCAAGCATGCCAAATGCCTTCTTTACCACACTGCCTACTCATGTCAGGGAGCTATAAACCTGAACCCCAAAGTCCCTTTGTATATCAATGCTGTTCAGGATCTTGCCGTTAATTGCATACTTTTCCTTATCATTTGATCTTCCAAAATGTAGTACTTCACATATGTCCGGATTAAAATCCATGTGCTATTTCTCTGCCCATATCTGCAACTGATCTACATACCATGTTTCCTTTGACAACCTTCCAGACTATCCACAACTCCACCGAACTTTGTGTTGTCTATAAGCTTCCTAACCTACTCATTTATGTTTTTATATTTGCGGAGGATTATCTGAAGGACACAGGTGGGGAGTATTTCGTTCAGTTAATCGAATCCCAGATAATCGAATGCCTGATAACATAGTTTAGCCAAGCATCAGGACAGTGCGTTTTTGCCTGATAATCCGATATTCGGATAATCAAATGCCGAATAATCAAGATTTCTCTGTCTAAGCATATTTATAAATGCATTAGAAGCAGTTCAGAGAAGGTTCACTTAACCGATAGCCAGAATGGCAGGGATGGGAAGCCATTTTATAGTGAAATGTTAGACAGATTGGATTGTAATCCATTGGAGTTTAGAAAAATGAGAAGTGAGCTGTGGAAACCTGACAGAGTGGATACTGAAAGCATGTCTCTCCTGAGACACAGACTAGAACTAGAGGATATGGTTTAAACATAAGGAGTCTCCACTTAGAAAGGAGATGATAAACATTTTCTTCCTCTTATGGGCTTTAGAATGCATGGAACCCAACTCCCAGAAAGTGGTAGAAAACATGGTCATTGAGTACTTATAAAGCAGAGGTAGATAGGTGCTTGACGAACAAAAGTGACTATGATTATTGGGATAGATAGGAAAGTAGAGGCCACAATCAGATTAGCCGTAATCTTATTGAATGGCGGAGCAGATTCAAAGGATAAAACACATGAATAAAATCCCAAAGAAAACTATATTCGCTTTTTTGTGTGAATTCTGTTTTTTTTACATAGGCAAACTTGCTGAATTTATAAAAAGGCTGAAGCTGATCACCCAACCACATTTCTAACAACAGCTGAACCTCTTGCATTGCAGCTAAATCTAACACAAAGGGCTTGAAGATGGACTGTCTGCCTCCAGCCACCTCTGGGCAAAGGAAAACATCAAGATCTATTTCGATTAAAATGGGCAATTACAGTTACAGCTTCAACTCATAATGAATATTCTAATGGGAGGAGGAGGATGGGGAGAGAAGAGGAAACCTACTCTGTTAGCCCACTTTGATGAGCCATCAACACTCAAAATGCCTGTCCATGTTGCATGAGTGAAATCAGAGTTCATTGCATTGCTTAATTATATAATTCTGGGATTCTAAGTCATTTGCTGTTTGACATCCAGTGGGAGAAAAGGTCACCAGGATGGATTGACAGCATGCTTACTCTCTCCACTTCTAGCACAAGTTTGCTCGCTGGAGAAAGAAGCCTACACTTAACCTGCAAGAAAGAAAACTAGTGGGCCCAGCCCACCAAGGAAACGATTACTGGACTCTAAGCTCCAGGAAGTTGTAGCTCATATAAAGTGATATTTTCTTTATTTCTGGATTTCCCAAAACAGGGATGGAATAGTGAAGTAATACCCCCATATTTGAATGTTTTGTGAATAACTCCTGTCTTTGATTTCACCTTAAAGGATTTTACAGGCAGCCAGTTGTGTCACGTAGCTAGAGCAACACTTCACATTTAAATCACACCCTGGGGAATAGTACTTTGTTATGAGTGCTCAAAGTGCTTCTTACCCCAGCGACTTGAGCTGCGAAGTAAAGCCATCGCATTGCTTCGGTTCTTTTGCCCTGATGGGAAAAGGTGGCTACTCAAAAGGAAGGTAAGCGTTGATGAGCCAAGATCCCTTAGTAGTGTGTGATACTGTGTTTCCATCCAGTGTGTATAATCAGCAACACCTCTGTGACAGGTAGCTGCTTCGGACCATCACTGGACAGTGTTATTTGTTATTTGTTCATTTCTGCATTTGTTATTCACCTGGTGGTGGCATTCACAATATTTGGGGCCAGTGTATATTTATTTTGATTAATGCAGAATATTAGCCTTTGAAAGATATGTCGCAATAATGAACAGCTTATTCCATTTTTAACATAAGCAACTGCCAGGAGAATAAGTGTAAGCATACATTCAATATAAAATTTATATACTTTATATCCTGAGGTGCACCTCAATAACAATCACCTTTAAATACTGAAGTAGAAGAATGTAACTGAGAATATAGGATGCACAGCAGTGCAATAGTATAAACTAATAGCTACAGCAGTGACTCTATCCAGCCTCCAGAATGCCAGTAGTAACTTTGTTACAGCTATTTCTTGGGAGTGCCCACTGGATTCACTGGTTGTGAACTACTGCAAATAATTCAAACATAATCAAAAGCAGTAAATAAATGTAGGTTATTTCTTTATTACTTTAAAATGTTGTTTTTTCTCCTGTATTCTCAAAACAAGCATACTTAGATGAATCTTCCACCTACATTCCTAACTGCCATCTTCAAAACATGCTGATGGCAAGCAAATTCAACATTTTGCAAGATATTGCCGCAAGTTGATATCAGTAATTGTTTCCCAGATGCTGCAGAATAAGCAAGTTGCTTTAGTAATTTCAGGAGCAAACTATTTAATTTTGCAGGTTAATATATTATAAAATCAAACTGTGATACCTGTGTCATTTTTCATGCAATGTATTAATGCTACAATCAGCAGCATGGTGTGCTAATCATCAACCTTGCGACAGCTGACAAATACAACCCTAAAACCAGTGGGCCCATCAAGGGAGTTTCCAAAAAATAAAGCTGGAGCCTGAACAATCCCATGTTGAATCATTTATAATGTGATAGTCTCAGTAAAGAGAGTTTAGGATTTGCTAATCGAAAAATGGAAGCAGACTGGTACAGCAGGAACGTTCATCCAATGTAAGAGTCAAACACATTACTGATGTGGGAATAGCTTTTCCCGTTCGCACATCTATTATAAGTGGTGAGTGTTTGATGCTGAAAGTAGCTAAAGGGAATGGAAAACTTGTTACATTTTCATGTACTGATATCCTCACCTTGAGCAGTATGACAATGGAATCCCCAAATTTAATAAACCAGCATCACTGAATTGTTAAACACATTGCCTTCGTTCAATAGTTGATATCACCTGATAGAACATAGAACATAGAACAATACAGCACAGAACAGGCCCTTCGGCTCACGATGTTGTACCGAACATTTGTCCGAGCTTAAGCACCCATCCATGTACCTATCCAATTGCCGCTTAAAGGTCGCCAATGATTCTGATGATAGGCAGATTCAGTATACTTCCATTTGGCTGATTAGATACAAGTTTAGAGGGGGACAAAGGTGTTAAAATCTTGACCTTGATTTACTCCCTTGGAATAATAATGCAGCTATTTGAAATAAAGTCTGAGGAATAATAGACTTAGAATACAAAATAGAAGCAGACAGTACTTATATTCTTGGTCCTAACCATCTAGTTTAAGCAGCGGCAAAAGGAAATTCCATTAGGCAAGCAGGACAAACTGACAATTAGAGAATGTGTGTGTGTACATTTTCTTGCTGGAATACAGTGATTCATCTTTACTGTCAGATAAAGGGCACAGCTGTAGCAGGTGAATGTTCTTTGATGGGTCATCTATGTCACCATGGTGATAGGTATCAGGGAAACGAGCTTGTGATTAATTCAAATGTGTGCAGGCAGTAATTTTCTGAGGAATGCTCCTTAACACTTACTTTTCAGATCACGTTATTTTGAATTGGCATGCACACTGAAATACTTTTGCCTTAAGCTTATGTGGGAATTGGAGCATACTCATGATAGCAAGGAAGCACAGTTAACTACAGTATTACATGATTTTTGATTATCAATTAGAAATCAAGTCAATGTCATTCTAATTTGATTTTATCTCGAGCAGCCTAGAGGTGCAGCATATTGTAAGCTACATTAAGTTTTCACTTTAAAAAAACACAGTTAAGCATCAGGGGCTGAACTATAATGTTGGAAGTGGATATCTGAAGTCGGGATTCCAAAGGGAAGCAAACTAAAGTTATGATTTTTGCGGGGGCAACCCCTTCTTTGGTCACTAATTAACAGCCAGGTGTTGAGAAGCGGGGTGGGGAGGTGGTGAGCAGATGAAGTGCAAACAACATTCCTTCGAATTTTCTTTCTGGTTGCACAGGCCTCCAAAGTCTGAGCATGGCAGCAACTTCTAGAACCCAATAGGACAACTGGTTCACATATAAAAGGTCTCTGACTTATTAATTAGATGTCACAGCTTACAGCAACTGCTGAAGATGAAGCAAAATGGGTTTTCTCTAACTTAAAGTATCTTATTTTTACAGCAGATAGAGCTCCTGAGTTGGTAGAGATTGAATGGCTTCTCACTATCTTGTTCACAGTACTAATACCCCTAGCTACCTATGAACCAGCCACATTGTTGTTGGTAGACAGGAGGACTTTGTCCTTGATAACCGGTCATTAGTCCATAGACCAGTCACCTAATTGTTGTACCCTTGGTTCCAGCTCATCTGCACCTTCTCCAACTACTGATTGAATCAGCAGCTGTGTAAGTAGTGCTTTCTAAGAGTGTCACATTACTTGCAGAAATCTTTTAGTTTTTAAAAGTTATTTTCCCATTTAGGTACATCATCAAGAAGACAGAAAAATAAAAAAAAGACAGTCTTTACACTAGCCATTACATCCCTCCCTTTCTCTTTATCCAGCAGTAAACAACTGACAATTACAGCTGACAATAGGGCAATAGAGACAAGATGAGACTTGGGCAGCCTATCAGCCCCTCTTCCATTACGAGGAGAGAATCGTGGCAGTCCTGAGAGGGCAAAAATGCAAGCCTGAAATGGGATCAGAGACTGGACTTGACTTACTGGGCCAGAAACCTCTAAGTGAAGAGTGTCTCCCTAAAGTGACTGAGGACAATGCCCCTTAGCTTTGAGACATTGATATTTTCTTGAAGCACATATGTTGTATTTGTTGCATAGGATGCTGGGACATGTGGAAGTGTGAGATTAATAAAGCATGGTGTAATACAGTAAATGCCCACTCCCAGGCTGATGACTGCTAACAGACAGGACTAGCTTCCTGCCTTTGTGTCTATGCTAAAAAGTATATAAAGACTGAAGTACTGTCCTCCTATTAACTCTGCCTAAGGGTACAAAGCATTAAAAGATAAGGCAAAGCAGGATGCTGTCAGCAATCAGATACGCACTAAGAGAATGAGCTCTCAGAAAGCAGGCAAACAGCCATTAAATGTAGCCTGGTCCAATCACTGTTTCTGGTGCCTAGCTCTGTGCACAAAGTGTCCATGCAGCAGCATTCCTGTCATAGTGGCCAGTTCATTCTGAAGTATGGTATTAAACTGCAGACATGCAGAGCAAGTAGATCAAAGATGTGACACAATGCTGCAGAGAGGCTGGTATATGTTAGATGCCCGTGTCCCTAGACACGGGGTGTGTGTGATCACCGCCCGTCGAATGTCCCCTGAGGTGTTGGTGCTACATGTGCAAGCTGGAGTTCTGGAGGAGCAAACGGGAAGTTGGAGATGCCTGCTACCATTCTGACTTTCATGTCAGGAATTCACGACATTTAGTTTCTGTCTAACAGCTGATAGAATGGGAATGTAAATTAATGAAGTAAGATTACGTAATACTGAATAATAATCATTGTTAATGGGCCTCTTGCCACCGACTAGTGAAAATCTCATCTCGACATCTGGAATCAAGTTGGGAAATACTGTTCTTTCCACCTGACATCAAAAAAGGCTTTACTTGACTTCTCACACAATTATCTCAAAATTCCAATGGTCTATGTCCTTCAGAACCTGGGAAGATGTTCTCAACAGTGGAGATGGCTATTGCAGTGAACAAAGTGATCAATAATAGGGTGCAGAGGAAGGCACGCTGACCATCCTCAATTATTTGCCGTGCACACACACCATTCATTCATTGCACAACTCCAAAAATAATCCATTTCATGGGGTGTAGGTTTGCTCGCTGAACTGTAGGTTTGATACCCAGCCATTTCATTACCTGGCTGGGTAACATCATCAGTGGTGACCTCCAAGTGCAGAGAAGCTGTTGTCTCCTGCTTTCTATTTGTATATTTGACCTAGATGGGGTTCCTGGGGTTTGTGGTGATGTCATTTCCTGTTCATTTTCTGAGGGGTTGATAGATGATAACTAGATCTATGTGTTTGTTTCTGGCGTTGTGGTTGGAGTGCCAGGCCTCCAGGAGTTCTCTGGCACCCACTTCACCTTCAACAACATAATCTACAAACAAACCAACAGCACACCCATGGGATCTCCGCTATCAGGATTCATAGCAGAAGTGGTAATGCAAAAACTAGAACAAACAGCCCTACCAACCATCAAACCAAAAATCTGGGTCCGCTACGTAGATGACACTTTTGTCATCACAAAACAAAACAAGATAGAAGAGACATTTAACATCATCAACAACACCCATCACAGGCATAAAGTTCACCAAGGAGGAAGAAACCGACAACAAACTTGCATTCCTGGACGTCACAGTTGAAAGAATGGACAACAGAGAACTACAAACCTGCGTATACAGAAAACCGACAAACACTGACCAAATACTTAACTACACCAGCAACTATCCCAACACACACAAACAAAGCTGTATCAGAACACTATTCCAACGAGCCACCACACACTGCAGCACAGATGAACTTTGGAAAACAGAGGAGAACCACAATGTATTCAAGAAGAACGGATACTCAAAAAATACAGTCCGCAGATTCCTCAAGAACAAACCATGACAAGCCGACCTAACACAGCCAGAAACCCTAACCACCTTACCATACATCAAAGAAGTTCAGAAATGACAGCCAGACTACTAAGACCCCTCGGAATCCTAGTAGCACGTAAACCCACCAACACTCTCAAACAAAAACTAACAAACTTAAAAGACCCAGTACAACTCATGGACAAAACCAACGTTGTCTACAAAGGTCCATGCAAGGACTGCCACAAACACTACGTAGGACAAACAGGAAGAAAGTTAGCCACCAGGATACACCAACTCCAGCTAGCCACAAAAAGACACGACTCTCTCTCCCTCGAAGCCCTACACACGGAGGAAAAAAACCACCATTTCGACTGGGACAACACATCTATCCTGGGACAGGCTAAGCAAAGACATGTCAGAGAATTCCTAGAGGCCTGGCAATCCAACCACAATGCCATAAACAAACACATAGATCTACATACCACCTATCAACCCCTCAGAAAATGAACAGGAAATGACATCACCACAAACCCCAGGAACCCCATCCAGGACAAACATATAAATAGAAAGCAGGAGACAACAGCTTTGCTTCACTTGGAGATTGCCACTGATGATGTTACCTAGCCAGGTAATGAAATGGCTGGGTATCAAACCTACAGCTCAGCGAGCAATCCTACACCCTAAATCTCAACCTGAGCTACAAACCTTCACAAACCTTGCAAAAGCCTACGGGTGCAGCACGCTACAACTTGCCCGAAGCTGGGAAAGGAATGCCATCCGAGAGAGTTCCACCCGCGAATAACTGTACATCCTGCATGAATGTTTGAGAAAACAGGTACTGCCAAAACGGCTTCATTACAAATTGCCGATAAAAACACCTCAAGCCAGAAGTTTAACAGAACGAAATGGCCGCAGAATGCTCCGAGAACGAAGCAATGACGCGCACCACAGACTCCGAAAATACAACCGGGAAATTGTGCGCCAAAAACCGTTATTCAAACAAGCACCAAATCAAGAATGGACAGACGTGGTAGAACGAGCCATAAACACCAAACAACAACAAACACAGAAAAAGAAAAATCAGGACCTGAAGAAAAAACTTGACAAACTCACAAACAAAGACAAAACCGATAACACAGGGGCATGGATAAAGAACTTGTCAGACCGAACCCTAACAGACACAGAAAACTAGTAAAAGGTCTAAATTTCAATTACCGAGACGCTGACAAGAAGGATTTCCTAGCGGCATTAGAAACCACATTGAAGGACAACAAACTCACGGAATAAACACAACAAATGATCAGACAGACAGTTGCACCTACTCTGAGCGGAAAGAGGGAAGGAAACAAACTGAACACACAAGAAAAGAAAGCCCTAGAAAACCTCAAAAAAGACAAAAACATCATTATATTACCTTCAGACAAAGGTCGGCTCACAGTCATCCTGAACAGAAGGGACTACATAGAGAAAGCCAATGCACTACTCGCAGACACCAACACCTACCAATAGGTGGAGCTAGACCCGACCCCACAACTAGGAAACAAAATTACATATCTCCTAAGAACATTACACAATTCCGGACAATTAAACAAGACGGAATTCCAAAAAAATGAAACCAGACGGGACCAACACCCCACGATTCTACGGACTACCAAAAATCCATAAACCAGGAGCCCCCCTCAGACCCAAAGTCTCACTACCCGGAACACCAACTTACAGACTGGCCAAAGAACTACACGCAAGACTGAAATACCTAGTAGAAGAGTCAAATCACTCCATCCACTCCACCCAGGAATTCCTAAAAATCATCAAAAACACCAAAATAGAGGAAGACGAAACAATGATCTTATTCGACGTAACAGCACTGTTCACGTCCATCAACATCGACCTGGCAAAGGAAACACTTACCACACTTTTAGTGGAGACCATCACACACACCCCAACCACCATCAATCACATTACCAACGAAAACATCATGAAGTTAGTGGACCTGTGCCTCACCACCCACTTCACCTTCAACAACATAATCTACAAACAAACCAATGGCACACCCATGGGATCTCCGCTATCAGGATTCATAGCAGAAGCGGTAATGCAAAGACAAGAACAAACAGCCCTACCAGCTATCAAACCAAAAATCTGGGTCCGCTACATAGATGACACTTTTGTCATCACAAAGCGGCACGGTGGCACAGTGGTTAGCACTGCTGCCTCACAGCGCCAGAGACCCGGGTTCAATTCCCGCCTCAGGCGACTGACTGTGTGGAGTTTGCACGTTCTCCCCGTATCTGTGTGGGTTTCCTCCGGGTGCTCCGGTTTCCTACCACAGTCCAAAGATGTGCAGGGTCAGGTGAATTGGCCATACTAAATTGCCCGTAGTGTTAGGTAAGTGGTAAATGTAGGGGTATGGGTGGGTTTCGCTTCGGCGGGTCGGTGTGGACTTGTTGGGCCGAAGGGCCTGTTTCCACACTGTAATCTAATCTAATCTAATCTAATCTAAAAACAAAACAAGATAGAAGGGACATTTAACATCATCAACAACACCCCCACAGGCATAAAGTTCACCAAGGAGGAAGAAATCGACAACAAACACGCATTCCTGGATGTCACAGTCGAAAGAACGGACAACGGAGAACTACAAACCTGCGTATACAGAAAACCGACAAACACTGACCAAATACTTAACTACACCAGCAACCATCCCAACACACACAAACAAAGCTGTATCAGAACACTATTCCAACGAGCCACCACACACTGCAGCACAGATGAACTTCGGAAAACAGAGGAGAACCACCTATACAACATATTCAAGAAGAACGGATACTCAAAAAATACAGTCCGCAGATTCCTCAAGAACAAACCATGACAAGCAGACCAAACACAGCCAGAAACCCGAACCACCTTACCATACATCAAAGAGGTTTCAGAAATGACAGCCAGACTACTAAGACCCCTCGGAATCCTAGTAGCATGCAAACCCACCAACACTCTCAAACAAAAACTAACAAACTTAAAAGACCCAGTACAACCCATGGACAAAACCAACGTCGTCTACAAAATTCCATGCAAGGACTGCCACAAACACTACGTAGGACAAACAGGAAGAAAGTTAGCCACCAGGATACACGAACACCAGCTAGCCACAAAAAGAAACGACCCTCTCTCCTTCATAGCCCTACACACGGATGAAAAAAAACACCATTTCGACTGGGACAATACATCTATCCTGGGACAGGCTAAGCAAAGACATGCCAGAGAATTCCTAAAGGCCTGGCACTCCGACCACAACACCATAAACAAACACATACATCTAGATACCATCTATCAACCCCTCAGAAAACGAACAGGAAATGACATCACCACAAACCCCAGGAACCCCATCCAGGACAAACATATAAATAGAAAGCAGGAGACAACAGCTTTGCTGCATTTGGAGGTCGCCACTGATGATGTTACCTAGCCAGGTAATGAAATGGCTGGGTATGAAATCTACAGCAGAGCGAGAAAACCTATACCCTAAACCTCAACCTGAGCTACAAACCTTCACAAACCTTGCAAAAATTCCATTTCATCTTTCGATCCCTGTGCAGCAACCACTTTTGTTACATTCCAAGATGTCTTGATGAGCAACAAAATTCCACTCTTTATGTGAGATTCATTGATTAGTACCAAACAGAATAAAGGCTATTTTCCTTGGATGGAGGGCCTAGATCTATGTGCTATACTCTTGTATAAGAGATAATTCATTTGGTGAGGAGAAATGTTGTAGCTCAGATGAAAGCAAATATTAGATATCCTCAACTGCAAATATCTGTGAATCTTCATTTGTTGGACAGACTCAAGATTCAGATCAATAAATATTGGAAATTCATTTGTTAGGTATATTGAACAAAGTGATAAAATAAACTTGCATTAATATAGCATTTTGTTTAATCACCTGGACGTCTGAAAGCCCTTTTCAGCCAATTATGCATTTATTGAAGTGTAATCACTATTGTAATATAGAAAATGTAATTGTTGATATGCAATCAGCAAATCCCCACAAATAGTAATGTGACAAAGTCCAGATACTTAATTTTTGAGATACTGGTTGTGGGATATCAAGCCCTTGATCAACAAATGTTTGAGTAGCAGGGAATAAAGTGATCTGTGGATAGGACAGAAAAGCTGAGGTAGAATGTAGACATGTTTTTACTGAATGGTGGAGTGAGATTGAGAAGCCATATGCTATGCTATTGTTTTGAAAATACAGAAAATACATTTTCCACATACTTATCAGTCAGTCACATAAAATCTTATAAACCATAATCTGCAGAGTCTCAATGACTCAGAATCTTTAGTATTAATTTACAAAAGGAGAACATGCCATTGGACCTAACTCATTGATGTTTCACATGAGTGTCTTACCATCCCATTTCATTCAACATTATCATAATACCCTACACTTAATTTCTCCCTCATGTGCTGTCCTAGCTTCCCCTTAACTGCATCTATCCTATTTGCTTCAATGACTCCATGTGGTAAAGCATTCCATATTCTAATCATTCTCTGGGTAAAGAAGTTTCTCCATAATTTCCTCTGGGATTTATTTATAACTATCCTATTCTTATTTACATTTAGTTGGTTTTAAATTGCGTTCCAGTGGAAAAACCTCTATATCTGCTTGGTTGAATCCTTAGCTAGTTTAAATACCTCTAGCAAGTAAACATTTACTATGACTGCAGAATAACCTAAAGCAGAATGATCATACAAGAATTTCCAATTAAAACTACATACATAAATCCTATGCACTTTGAAACATCAAGCAACGAATTTGTTTTATTCTCTCATGGAATAATTGCATGCTGACTCGGCCAGCTGTTTTTGCCCATCCCTAGTTGGCCCCTCAGAAGATGGTGGTGAGCTGCTTTCTTGAACTGCAGCACTCCCGTAGGTAGACCCACAATGCTGTTAGGGAGGGAGTTCCAGGAACTTGAACCAACAACACTAATATATCTCCAAAGTCAGGATAGTGAACACCTTGGAGGGTCACTTGCAGGTGATGGCATTCCCGTGGATCTCTCTTTGGAGATATATTAGTGTTGTTGGTTCAAGTTCCTGGAACTCCCTCCCTAACAGCATTGTGGGTCTACCTAGAGGAGTGCTGCAGTTCAAGAAAGCAGCTCACCACCATCTTCTGAGGGGCCAACTAGGGATGGGCAAAAACAGCTGGCCTAGTCAGCATGCATACACCCCATGAGAGAATAAAACAAATTGGTTGCTTGATGTTCCAAAGTGTATATGATTTACGTATGTAATTTAATTGGAAACTCCACATGGTACTGGTCGTGGAGTTGGAAGGTGCTGCCTAAGCAGCATTGATGAATTTTTGCAGTGTATATTTAAAATATATTATCCCATTTTTAAATTATTTTAATGATCAGGACTTTTGACTGATTTTTCTAATTGTGCCACAGATTTTATATTCTAAACTCATCAAACAAGATGGAAAATTTACAGCTCAGGAAAAGGCCAATTGGTCCAATTTGTCTGCACCAGCTAAAAAATAGTCACACAGCACAGACCATCTTAATGACCGGACAATGATCAATACTTGGACTGATACTGGAGGCTGCCCTTGATTTATTGTACTGGTATCCTTTGACTAATGAGTACCTCTATGGACTTCAGTGAGAACTGCTCCCTGAAGATATTGAGACATGACTGCCTAGTTGCTGCATATGCCATGAGTTTGTCACATCAGGATGCTAATTGATTTTGTTGTGCAATTCCCATAACTGCAGGGTCAATAACCAGGGGTATAATTTTTGGGTGAAAGGCAGAAGAATTAGAGGGGATTTGAGGAAAACATTTTCACCCAGAAGGCGATGAAAATCCAGAATGTACTGTCTGGGAGAATAATTGAGTCTGAAAACATCACAATGTCTCAAAGGTATTTGGATGAACACTTGAAATGTCCTAAATTCAAGACTATTGGCCAAGTCCTAGAAAGTGGAACTACTGTGAATGTAGAGTAGTTTTTTGTTGGTGGAGACTCAATGGGCCAAATAACTTCTGCTGCACTGTTTAGTTCTATGATTCTATGGCCAGCTGCTGGTACAGGAGCAGAAGTGAGTTTGACGTATAGCAGGATGTACACTCCCTTGACTGAGGACTGCTGGGCAGAAACACAAGCGACCTGGCTATGTGACTGTGCTAATCTGCACAGCAAGGTAAGACAAGGCATGGATTCTGTCAGCATGCTGGGGAGGTGCTAAGTAAATGAGGGTAAGAGGGTAAGTTAGCAGTCCTGAGATGCACCTTGGTCCAATCCATGAACTGGGTACTTGTGATGTGCCCAAGCACCCTGCAGTGCTAGTCAGTGTTTCCAGTGTGGCTTGCAAGTGTATTAGACAGATGGATTGGTGAATGCCTGATGCTGATGTCCATGGAGGAGGGGTATATATAAAATCTGGAGTCTGTTGATTGTGCTCTGAGATGCAGTTTTATGCTGAGCAACAAAGAAGTTGATCAAAGCAAGCAGTGAGCTGAGTCTGTCAGATATCTGCTTTGGTTTCCAGGTCAAGATTCTCAACGTCTAGTTTGTTTGATACATTTGGTAAAATAGAACACTGAATATTAATGAAGCGAGCTGGGCTATCAACAAAGTGTTTAACAAGCAATAATTCTCCTTAATTGGCAACTCACCACTGTCTCATGAGAAACTTGACTTGTTGCTCGTCAAAAGCATAAGAGGTGTAGTCTTTGACATTAGCCTCCCTGGAATCGTCACCTAATTATGCCACACATTTTATTTGACTCCCTATCACTCAGACACCTCTAACATTCTGCCCATAGATGTTATAGCACAGAAGGAGGTCATTTGGCTCATCGTACCTGAGCTGGTATATTTGAGCTGAAGGCCACAGTAAAATCAACCAAGAAGCTCAAAAGTGAAAAACAATAGCATACTAGAAAGGAGATTTAGTGACATTACCTTTGGAGATAACTGTGGCCCGGCCAGAGTCTAGAATCAAGATAGTGTTTCTGAGGCAGACAACAGGTAGGAAGACCTCAGCCACCAATTTCAGATGGGAATGAGAGCATATTGCCAAAATCATCACTCACCAGGGTCAGTGTCCAAGGACAATGCAGTGTTGGAATCAGTAAAATGACTTCATGTAGGTAGGCAATGTGAGTGAATGCAGCATCACATAATGTATAAACATTAGAAACAAGCAAAAATAGGAACACAAGTAGGCCATTTGGCCCTTCGATCCAGCTCCACTATTCAATATGACCATGGCTGATCATCCAACACCGTACCCTGCATTCACGTTCCCCCCTATCTTTTGACCCCTTTAGCCATAAGAACTATATTTAACTTGTTCTAGAAAACATTAAATGTTTTTGTCTCAACGGCACAGAATTCCACAGGCTTACAAATCTCTGAGTGAAAAAATTTCATCTCATCTCAGTCCCAAATGGTCTAACCCATATATGTAAACTGTGTGCTTATGAATTATTCATAATATTAACTTAGCATCATTAGTATCCACTATTAAGTCTATGAATTAGGAGAGGAAGTGGCCCCATTTGACCCCTCTTGACTGCTCTCCTATTGAGGTGAAAGTGGGTACTGCAGATGCTGGAGATTAGAGTCAAGATTAGAGTAGTGCTGGAAAAGCACAGCAGGTCAGGCAGCATCCGAGGAGCAGGAAAATCGACGTTTCGGGCAAAAGCCCTTCAACAGGAATGCCTATTGATCACAGCTGACTTGATTGTGACCACGTGCCCACATCCCTGTCTACCCTTGCTACTACTTGTTAATCATGAATCTATTTACATCTATCAAGCATATTCAATGACCCCACCTCCATCGCTCTCTGGTAAAGAGAGTGCAAAAGAGTTATGACCTTTCAGAAAAATCTCTTTCTTGTCTCTATCTTCAATGAGACTCTCATTATTTTTAAACTGCACCTCCTCGGGACATTTTAAACTGTGCCTCCTCATACGACATAGGTAGGAAGAGGGGTGGGGAGGTCATTCAAGAGCTCAGGCAGTTAGGCTGGAAGCTAAAAGCTAGGACAGACAGAGTCGTCATCTCTGGGTTGTTGCCGGTGCCACGTGACAGTGAGGCAAGGATTGGGAGAGAGTGCAGTTGAACACGTGGCTGCAAGGATGGTGTAGGAGGGAGGGCTTCAGGTATTTGGACAATTGGACTGCATTCTGGGGAAGGTGGGACCTGTACAAGCAGGACGGGTTGCACCTGAACCAGAAGGGCACCAATATCCTGTGAGGTAGGTTTGCTAGCACTCTTTGGGGGGGGGGGTTTAAACTAATTTGGCAGGGGGATGGGATCCGGACTTGTAGTCCAGCAAGTAGGCTAGCTGTTTGTCAGGATGTCCAAGAATGTAGGGAGGCTGTGAAGAAGGTAGCACTGACAGGGAATACTTGCGGACACAGAGATGGGTTCAAGTGCGTATACTTCAACGCAAGGAGTATCAGAAATAAGGTGGGTGAACTTAAGGCGTGGATCGGTACCTGGGACTACGATGTTGTGACCATCACGGAAACGTGGATAAAAGAGGGACAGGAATGGTTGTTGGAGGTTCCTGGTTATAGATGTTTCAGTAGGATTAGGGAGGGTGGTAAAAAAGGAGGGGGGTGGCGTTGCTAATTAGAAATGGTATAACGGCTGCAGAAAGGCAGTTCGAGGGGGATCTGCCTTTAGAGGTAGTATGGGTTGAAGTCAGAAATAGGAAAGGTGCAGTCACCTTGTTGGGTGTTTACTATAGGCCCCCCAATAGCAGCAGAGATGTGGAGAAACAGATTGGGAAACAGATTTGGAAAGGTGCAGAAGCCACAGGGTAGTAGTCATGGGCGATTTCAACTTCCCAAGTATTGATTGGAAGCTCTTTAGATCAAGTAGATTGGATGGGGCGGTGTTTGTGCAGTGTGTCCAGGAAGCTTTTCTAACTCAGTATGTAGATTGTCCAACCAGAGGGGAGGCCATTTTGGATTTGGTACTCGGTAATGAACCGGGACAAGTGATGGGCTTGTTAGTGGGTGAACATTTTGGTGATGGTGACCACAAATCTGTGACTTTCACCTTGGTTATGGAGAGAGATAGGTGCGTGCAACAGGGTAGGTTTTACAATTGGGGGAAGGGTAATTACAATGCTGTAACACAGGATCTGAGGAGCATAAGTTGGGAGCATAGGATGTCGTGGAAATGTGGAACTTTTTCAAGGAACAGATACGACGTGTCCTTGATATGTATGTACCTGTCAGGCAGGAAAGAAATGGTTGTGTGAGGGAACCTTGGTTGATGAGGGAGGTTGAATGTCTTGTAAAGAGGAAGAAGGAGGCTGACAGAAGGTTGAGGAAACAGGGTTCAGACAGAGCAGTGGAGGGATACAGGATAGCCAGAAGGGACCTGAAGAAAGGGATTAGGAGAGCTAAGAGAGTGCATGAAAAATCTTTGGCGGATAGGATCAAGGATAACCCAAAGGCATTTTATGCGTATGTGAGAAACATGAGAATGATGAGAACGAGGGTAGGTCCGATCAAGGATAGTAGTAGGAGAATGTGTATTGAGTCGGAAGAGATAGGAGAGGTCTTGAATGAGTACTTTTCTTCAGTATTTACGAATGAAAGGGACCGTATTGTTGAAGAGGAGAGTGTGAAACGGACTGGTAAGCTAGAGGAGATACTTGTTAGGAAGGAAGATGTGTTGGACACTTTGAACAACTTGAGGATAGACAAGTCCCCCGGGCCTGATAGGTTATATCCTAGGTTTATGTGGGAAGCAAGAGAGGAAATTGCAGTACCTTTGGCAATGATCTTTTCAGCTTCACTGTCAACAGGGGTAGTACCAGGGGACTGGAGAGTGGTGAATGTTGTGCCCCTGTTCAAAAAAGGGAATAGGGATAACCCCGGGAATTACAGGCCAGTTAGTCTTACTTCGGTGGTAGGTAAAGTAATGGAAAGGGTACTGAGGGATAGGATTTATGAGTATCTGGAAAGACACTGCTTGATTAGGGACAGCCAGCACGGATTTGTGAAGGGTAGGTCTTGTCTTACAAGTCTGATTGAATTCTTTGAGGAGGTGACCAAGCATGTGGATGAGGGTAGAGCAGTGGATGTAGTATACATGGATTTTAGTAAGGCATTTGATAAGGTTCCCCATGGTAGGCTTATGTGGAAAGTCAGGAGGCATGGGATAGAGGGAAATTTGGCCAATTGGATAGAAAACTGGCTAACCAGTCTAAGTCAGAGAGTGGTGGTAGATGGTAAATATTCAGCCTGGAGTCCAGTTACAAGTGGAGTTCCGCAGGGATCAGTTCTGGGTCCTCTGCTGTTCGTAATTTTTATTAATGACTTGGATGAGGGAGTCGAAGGGTGGGTCAGTAAATTTGCAGATGATACGAAGATTGGTGGAGTTGTGGATAGTGAGGAGGGCTGTTATTGGCTGCAAAGGGACTTAGATATGATGCAGAGCTGGGCTGAGGAGTGGCAGATGGAGTTCAACCCTGCCAAGTGTGAGGTTGTCCATTTTGGAAAGACAAATAAGAATGCGGAATACAGGGTTAACGGTAGGGTTCTTAGTGAGGTGGAGGAACAGAGGGATCTTGGGGTCTATGTTCATAGATCTTTGAAAGTTGCCACTCAGGTGGATAGAGCTTGTAAGAAGGCCTATGGTGTATTAGTGTTCATTAGCAGAGGGATTGAATTCAAGAGTCGTGAAGTGATGTTGCAACTGTACAGGACTTTGGTTAGGCCACATTTGGAGTACTGTGTGCAGTTCTGGTCGCCTCACTTTAGGAAAGATGTGCAAGCTTTGGAGTGGGTGCAGAGAAGATTTATCAGGATGTTGCCTGGAATGGAGAATAGGTCGTACGAGGATAGGTTGAGAGTGCTAGGCCTTTTCTCGTTGGAACGGCGAAGGATGAGGGGTGACTTGATAGAGGTTTATAAGATGATCAGAGGAATAGATAGAGTAGACAGTCAGAAACTTTTTCCCCAGGTACAACAGAGTGTTACAAGGGGACATAAATTTAAGGTGAAGGGTGGAAGGTATAGGGGAGATGTCAGGGGTGGGTTCTTTACCCAGAGAGTGGTGGGGGCATGGAATGCGCTGCCTGTGGGAGTGGTAGAGTCAGAATCTTTGGTGACCTTTAAGCGGCAATTGGATAGGTACATGGATGGGTGCTTAAGCTAGGACATATGTTCGGCACAACATCGTGGGCCGAAGGGCCTGTTCTGTGCTGTATTGTTCTATGTTCTATGTTCTATACTACCAGAACACAAACTTTTCACTTTGTTCAACATGTCACACCATGTCGCATGAAGTCTGAGATACAAATACATTTGTCTGATACAGAAAAGGTTGGGAACAAAACAGTTTAACTGAAAAAAATCAGTGTAAAGAGACTTTCTCCAGGAAATCACAGCCACAAAGTTGATATTGAAAACTCTATTGATCACTCAGTCAAAACAAAATGACAGGCAATTCCACTGAAGAGATTAGGAAGGTGCGTGCAAACAAAATGATCATACTAATCATGGACTTTAACAAACCTGAGATTAACTGGAAATGCCAAGCAATCAAGAATCCAAGTTGGTGAATATAATGTATGACTAATTTATGATCCAATGCATTAATAATACCATGAGAGGTATCACACCTCAAACATGGCAATGGGATTGACCCAGATAGCATGCCAGAAAAGCAGAATAGTTGAACAACTGCCTCAATAATATGATTATGCTTGATGTGATCCAGGGCAAACTGATGTCCATTTACCCAACTATAAAAAGAGCAAATATAAAGGATTAAGCAAAGAATTTAAGGAATTTGACTGATGGGTACTACTGAAATGAACTTCAGTTGAGGGTAATTTGGATGTTTTTAAGGAAAACCTACTGAGGGACACAGTTTAAGTACATTCCTAGGGCGAGTGACCAAAGATTAAAGACAAAGTAGAGGCACATAAGCAAGAAAAAAAAGGTAAAAATGTGTGGCAAATCACGAACATATAGATAGCCAAAAAAATGTGAAACAGCGACTCAGAGTCTACAGAGAACTTTAAACACACACTGCTCAAAAAGCGAAATATGACAGTTGCTATTAAATTATGAGAGAAAAAAAATAAAATAAATCAAGATCATTTAATGAGCTAAGTCCTACTAGATTAAAAGAAAAAAAAATGGCATTAATTTTTGATTAGTGTGCAGTGCTGATCCAGCTATAACATGTAGAATAATTGAAATTATACTTGGGACTTAAGTTGACAAGTGCCAGGGTGAAACAACATAGTTTCACAAGGAAGAGATCCTGCCTGCCTTTTTAAGGATGTTTCCTTAAAAACATCCAAATTACCCTCAACTGAAGTTCATTTGGATTTTCTGAGGAGCTGACATCTCAATTAGATATCCAAACATTTCTACAACCTTGAACAATTTGTGAGACTTTGAAGAAGCCTTTAATTACGGTTTCATGAGATAGAGAAGCATTGGGAATGATCTCAGATTGGAAATGAATGCTCCATGGATTGGTGTTTTGCCCACACTATTACACGTCAGCATCAATATCCTGCATTTACAAAGAGCTGGCAATTTGGTCAAATTTCAAAATTATAATAAAGTAGATGGGTAGGCAGGAATAATCAAATCTGATGATGTGGAAAAAGAATTACAGAAGAACACAGCAAGTATTTGTAAATGTGCAGAGACCTATTGAAGATACATGTCAGCCCGTCATGTACTGTCATAAAATCGCAGAATTGTTATGGCACAGAAAGAGGCCATTTGACCTTCTGCGCCTGCACCAGCTCTTCAAATGAGCATCATTACCTGGCACTAATCACCTCCTTTATTTCCGTATCCTTGCACATTAATTTTTATCCAAATAATCATTCAATGTCATCTTGAATGCCTCAATTGAATTTGCCCCCACACATTTCCAATCAGTGCAGTCCATACTCAAACTATTTGCTATGTGCAAGCGTTTTTCTCACATCATCCTTGCTTGTTTTTCATGTTGCTTTAACTCTATGCCCTCTCATCTCTTTTTATCTTTCACAAGTAGGAACAGCTTCTCCCTATCTGCTCTATTCAGCCCTTTCATGACTTTGAAAACCCTGTGTTAAATCAAAGAACAAAGAATAGTGCTGCAGTGGAACAGGCCCTTTGGTGTAACAAGCTTGCACCGACACTCAACGTCTTTCCAATCTAAAAATATTTTACCTCTATATGGACCATATTCCTTTATTTCCTGCTTATTCATGTATCAGTCAAAATGCCTGTTAAATGTTACTGTTCTGTCTGCTTCTACCATCTCCTCTGGCAGTACACTCCCAGCACCTATCACCTTCTGTGAAAAAACTTGCCTCTCGGCATATCTTTAAATGTACCCCCTTTCAGCTTACACCTGTGCCCCCTCATAATTGACATTTCTATCCTGAGACAATCCATTCTATCCATGTCTTGCGTAGTTTTATAAACTTGCTTCAAGTCACCCTTCAGCCTCTGACATTCAAGTAAAAACAAAGCAAGTTTGTCCAAACTCTCCTCATAACTAATACCTTCCAAACTATGTAACATCCTGGTAAACCTTTTCTGTAGCCTCTCTAAAGCCTTCATATCCTGTGGTAGTATGATAACCAGAAATATATGCAATATTCCAAATATATCCGAACTAAAGTTCTATACAGCTGCAACATTACCTGCCAATTTTAACATCGATGCACAAGTAATGAAGGAAAACATTCCAAAGACTTCTTGACCACCTTATCACTTGTGTTGCAGCTTTAAAGGAACTGTGGACATGTACAGCTCGATCCCTTTGCATGTTCTTGCTTCTAAGAGTTCTGCCATTAACTGTACACTCCCCTCCTACCTTCCAAACTGCATTTGTCTAGATTAAATTCCATCTGCCATTTCTCTGCCCACATCTCCTATCTATCTATATTCTGCTGTATCCTCTGGTAATCTTCTTCACTATCCTCAGCTTCCCCAGTTTTTGTGTCATCCATAAACTCACTAATTAGGCCACGTGCATTCACCTCCAAATCATTTATATGTGTTACAGATATCAGGGGTCCTAGCTCCAGTCCTTGCAAAACATCACTGATCACAGATTTCTAGTAAGAAAAACACCTCTCCACTGCTACTCTGTCTTCCATGACCAAGCCAGTTCTGTATCCATCTTACTATGGATCCAATATGACTTCACCTCTATATCAGGCTGCCATGAGGGACCTTGGTTGAAGGCTTTGCTAAAGTCCATGTAGGCAAGATCCACCGATACAGTTTGTGAGACATAACCTCCCCACAAACCCCCCCAACTCACTCACACACACACACACACACACACACACACACACACACACACACACACACACACACACACACACACACACACACACACACACACACACACACACACACACACACACACACACACACACACACACACACACACACACACCCGTGTTGTCTATCAGTAATAAATCGACATTTGTCGAGATGGGAGTAACTCCTGTTCCCAAGGATCTTTTTTTCAATAATTTCCCTACCATCTGATGTAAGGCTCACCAACCTGAAATTTCCTGTTGCCCTTTGTAAACAAAGGAACAACACTGGCTATTTTCCAGTTCTCTGGGATATCTGTGATTAAAGAGGACACAAAGATTTTATACAAAGTCCCAACAATTTCCTCCCTCTCCTCCCTCAGTATTCTGGGATAGACCCAATCAGGTCCTGGGGACTTGTCTACCTTAATGTTTTTCAAAACATCCAACACCTGCTCATTTTTTACATCAACATGCCCTAGAATATCAACAAACCCCTCTCTCGACTCAACAGCCATCATTTTCTTCCCCTTTTTGAATACCGATCCAAAGTGCTAATTAAGGGCTTTGCGCATTTCCTCCGGTTTCATGCATAAACTCCTTTGTCCTCAAATGGATCTTCTGTTTCCAAGCTACCTTTTGTTCCTTATATATATTTAAAATGCTTTGGAATTTTCCATAATCCTGTTTGCCAAGGACATTTCATGGCCCCTTTTAGTATGAGTATTCATCCAGTACATGCAAGAATTCATTCAGCTTGCTATCCTCAATCTTGCTTCTCCCTCCTGTGCCAAATTCTGAATACTCTCCCAATACAAATTTCATGCCATAGACGTTTTTGGGTTCTTAGTATCAGGGCTGATATCACACTTGTCAGCTGTTGGCAGAAGATTTTTTCTGGATTATTCAAATTAGCTCTTGAAGTTTCAACATCCCTATTGTACACTTCCCTTCTTGATAGTCTGTAACACTGTTCATTCCAAGTGTACCAGTAGTTTATGTCAACTCATAGCTCCACAGTCCTGTCACATCCATCATGAATTGTAGTCAGCAAATTTGACAAGTAATGAAAAGAGTAGCCTCCAGAAATATCCAAATCCTCAACGATGGAGGACCCAGTCACTGTTGCAAAAGACAAAGCTGATGAATTTACAGCCATCTCCATCCAGACGTGCCAACTGGGTAATCCATCTTAACCTTTGCCTGAACTCCCACATAATATTTATGCCATATGATTTTGTTTTTTATAATTTGTTCACAAGATGTGGGTATCACTGGCTGGGCCAACATTTATTGCCCATCTGTGTTTGTCCAGTTAAGGGTCAACCACAGTTGACAGCAGCTTCATGGTTTGCTATTAGCCTATGTTTTGTAATTCCAGCTTTATATTGTATTCAAATCTCACCACCTTCCATGGTGGGATCCAAACCCATGCCCCCTGAACATTGCTCTGAAGTTCTGGATTATTTGCCTAGTGATACTACCACAATGCCACAACTTCCACCATGGATTCACTCCACATGAAATCACTGAAAGCAAAGATTAAAGGCCCAAACAATACCTCACCTGTAATCCTGAAGATCTGTGCTCTAGAACTAACCACATCCCTAATCATCTTTAATGATTTTCAATGATATTAATATTGCTGAATTTATCAAAGTCCTGAGGGCTACCATTGACCAAAAACTTAACTGGACTAACCATATAAGTATTGTGGCTAAAAAAGCAAGTTGAAGGCTAGGAATTTAGTGATGAATGACCCTGCTCTCCGTTCTCCAAAACCTACAAGACACAAGTCAGAGTATAATGGAATATTATCCAATTGTATTGATGGCTGTATGAGAGGAAGGTCCTAAACCATACAGGACAAGGTTGTCTACATGGAGAAAGTGAGGTCTGCAGATGCTGGAGATCAGAGCTGAAAATGTGTTGCTGGAAAAGCGCAGCAGGTCAGGCAGCATCCAGGGAACAGGAGAATCGACGATTCTCCTGTTCCCTGGATGCTGCCTGACCTGCTGCGCTTTTCCAGCAACACATTTTCAGCCAAGGTTGTCTACATGACTGGCACCCCAAGCATCATTTTAAATGATCGTTCCCTCCGTCAACAATGCATAGTGGGAGTATAATATACCATCAACAAGATGCACTATAACAACTTTTGAAACCTGCTTTAATAGCATCTTCCAAACCTTGACTGCTCAGAAAACGTGGGAGCCAGATTTGACTTAAAAACAGTGAAAAAACGATGACATGGTTCTCGGTTAAAAAGCACTTTGTTGCATTTGCACACATCAGTACAAAGAGGTAGCAAACCACCACTTTCTCAAGGGCAATTATCAATCAGCAACAAAAGCTGTCGTTGCTACTGACATTCATAAAGGCATAGAATCAAAGAGATGTACAGCACGGAAACAGATCCCTTGGGCCAACTTGTCTATGCCGACCAGATATCCTAACCTAATTGTGGCTCATTTCCCAATATTTGGCCCATATCCCTCTGAGCCCTTCCTATTCATATACCATCCAGTTGTCCCTTGAATGTTGTAATTGTACCAGCCTCCACCACTTCCTCCGGCAGCTCTTTCTGTACATGCACCATCCTCTGCATGAAAACATTGCCCCTTAGTTCCCTTTTAAATTTTTCCCCTCTCACCCCAAACCTATGACCTCTAGTTCTGGACTGTCCCAACCCAGGGAAAAAAACTTGTCTATTTACCCTATGCATGCTCCTCATGATTTTATAAACTTCTATAAAGTCACCCCTCAGCCTCCAATGCTCCAAGGAAAACAGCCCCAGCCTATTCAGCCTCTCTTAGTAGCTCAAATCCTCCAACCTGGGCAACATCCTTGTAAATCTTTTCTGAACTCTTTCAAGTTTCACAACATTCTTCCGATGGGAGGGAGAACAAAATTGCACACAATATTTCAAAAGTGGCCGAACCAATGTCCTGTACAGCCACAACATGACCTCTGAACTCCTGTACTCAATACTCTGACCAATAAAGGAAGCACACCAAACGTTTCTTCACTATCCTATCGACCTGAGATTTCACTTTCCAGGAACTATGAACCTGCACTTCAAGGTCTCTTTGTTCAGCAACACTCCCCAGGACCGTCCCATTAAGTGTATAAGTCCTGCTCTGATTTGCCTTTTCAAGATGTAGCACTTCACATTTATCTTAAAATCCATCTGCTACTCCTCAGCCCACTGGGCCATCTGATCAAGATCCCATTGTAATCTGAGGTAACCTTTTTTGTTGTCCACTACACCGGTGTAATCTGCAAACTTACTAACTATACCTCCTATGTTCATATCCAAATCATTTATATAAATGACGAAAAGCAATGAACCCAGCACCGATCCTTGTGGCACACCGCTGATCAAAGGCCTCCAGTCTGAAAAGAAACCCTCCACCACCACCTCTGTCTTCTACTTTCAAGCCAGTTCTGTATGCAAATGTCTAGTTCTCCCTGTATTCCATTAGATCTAACCTTGCTCATCAGCCTACCATGAGGAACCTTGTCGAATGTCTTATGTCCACTGCTCTGCACTTATCACTCCTCTTTGTTACTTCCTCAGTCGAGTTCATTAGACATGATTTCCCATGCACAAAGCCACGTTGATTATCCCCTAATCAGTCCTTGCATTTCCAAATGTATGTACATCCTGTCCCTCGGGATTCCCTTCACCACTGATGTCAGGTCTATAGTTCCCTGGCTTTTCTTTACCACATTTCTTAAATAGTGGCACTACATTAGCCAATCTCCAGTCTTCCAGCACCTCACCTGTGACTACTGATGATACAAATATCTCAGTAAGGGACCCAGCAATCACTTCCATCGCTTCCCACAGAGTTCTGGGGTAAACTTGATCAGGTCGTGGGATTTATCCATTTTTATGCATTTTAAGACATCCAACACCTCCTCCTCTCTAATAATGGACATTTTTCAAGATGTCACCATTTATTTCCCCATATTCTATATCTTCCATTTCTTTCTCCATGGTAAACACTGATGCAAAACACTTGTTTAGTATCTCCCCCATCTCCTGTAGTTCCATACATTGGCTACCTTGCTGATCATTGAGGCATATCCCCTCTCTAGTTACCCTTTTCTCCTTAATATATTTATGAAATCCCTTTGAATTCTCCTTAACCCTACTTGTCAAAGTTTTCTCATGTCCCCTTTTTTGCCCTCCTGATTTCCCTCTTAAGTATACTCCTACTGCCTTTATGCTCTTCTAAGGATTCATTCGATCTCTGCTGCCTATGCCTGACATATGCTTTCTTCTTTTTCTTAACCAAACTCTCAATTTCTCTAATCCTCCAGCATTCCCTACACCTACCAGTCTTGCCTTTCACCCTAATTGAAACCTACTGTCTCTGAATTCTTGTACATTCATGTCCATGAAAATTTAAAAGAAATGGTAAGGTCCTAGGGAGTGTTGCTGAACAAAGAGACCTTGGAGTGCAGGTTCATAGCTCCTTGAAAGTGGAGTTGCAGGTAGATATGATAGTGAAGAAGGCATTTGGTATGCTTTCCTTTATTGGTTAGAGTATTGAGTATAGGAGTTGGGAGGTCATGTTGCAGCTGTACAGGACATTTGTCAGGCCACTGTAGGAATATTGCATGCAATTCTGGTCTCCTTCCTATCAGAAAGATCTTGTGAAACTTGAAAGGGTTCAGAAAAGATTTACAAGGATGTTGCCAGGGTTGGAGGATCTGAGCTACAGGGAGAGGCTGAACAGGCTGGGGCTGTTTTCCCTGGAGCATCGGAGGCTGAGGGGTGACCTTATAGAGGTTTACAAAATTATGAGGGGCATGGATAGGATAAATAGACAAAGTCTTTTCCCTGGGATCGGGGAGTCCAGAACTAGAGGGCATAGGTTTAGGGTGAGAGGGGAAAGGTATAAAAGAGATCTAAGGGGCAACATTTTCACACAGAGGGTGGTACGTGTCTGGAACGAGCTGCCAGAGGATGTGGTGGAGGCTGGTACAATTGCAACATTTAAGAGGCATTTGGATGGGTATATGAATAGGAAGGATTTGGAGGGATATGGGCGAGGTGCTGGCAGGTGGGACTAGATTA